>NC_069507.1:119001835-119301835 GCF_027579735.1 Bombina bombina
ATATTTGCAGTCCAAAAAATTATGTTTTTTTTTTTTTTTATTACTGTTACAAGAATTGTGATTGGTGCCACTAATTGGCTACTTGGGCCTGGCAGACAGGCTGGCAGATATGAGTCGTGGATGGTAGGTAGGGCAGCAATTTAACACAGTATGCTGTGTAAGTGACAAAAACACAGGACTGATAGAAAATTAAGTTACATTACACTAGCAAAATATTTGAAAATTTTAGATTTTAATATTAAAATTATGTTAAGAAGTGCAATGCACATATGACTCTATGAGTGGTCGCACTGGCTGGCTGCTACGTAGGGCAGCAATTATAACAACAGTATGCTGTGTAAGTCAGATAGACAGTTAGACACAGGCCTGATAGAAAATACAATTACATTACACTAGCATAATGATTTAAAGACTTTTTTTTGGAAATGTTAAGAAAAAGGTTAAGCACATACATATGAGTCGTGGCTGATAGCCTTGGAAGGGCAGCTTTTAAAAACAGTAGGCTCTGTATGTCGGATACACACACGCCTGATAGAAAATACTATTAGAATACACTAGAAAAATGATTGAAATTATTTTTTTTGGGGGGGGAAATTAAAAAAAGGTTAAACACATATGAGTCGTGGCTCATAGACTAGGGAGGGCAGCAAGTAAACACAGTAGGCTCTCTATGTCAGCAAAACACACAGGCCGGATAGAAAATTATATTAGATTACACTAGCAAACAAATTTAAACTTTTTTTTTTTTTATATTAAAATTAAGGTGAAAGAAAAATAGATATGAGTGCTGGGTGGCTGCCTGGCACAGACCAATTAACCAAAAGACTGAAAAAAAAGAGGTATATTAATGCTGAGTGAGCCTGACAGACACAGGCATGATATTAAATGTAATTAGATTACACTAGAAAAATATTTTTTTGTGTTTTTTTTTAAAATTAAAAATAATGTTATAAACGGATATTAACACTGCTGGCTGCTGGCTGGCACAGAGCAATGAACCAGAGTATATGCTGTATGACACTGGCCTGATAGAAAATGAAAAAAAAAATTACACTAGAAAAATAATTATATTTTTGGGTTAGTTAAATTTAAACTAATGTTGTTAGGGAGATATCAGTGGTGGCAGTAGTCACAGCATATGCTGTGAGCCTTAAACACACAGCTGAAAGCCAGGCAAATGCTAATAAAAAAGAAAAAAAAAAAGGCACGAAATATAGCCCTAATAAGGGCTTTTTGGGGTGCTGTGCTTGCAGCAGAGATGAGTGGAGTCCTTCTGGACTGTAAATACACTAGCCTGGCTATGTTTTTCCTATTAATGTCAGGAGCAAAAACACAACACGTCCTCTCATTAAAAAAGCAAGGTCGTTATGAGTCTAAAATGGCGGATTCCGAGTAGCTGGGAGTGTCTGTGAGGGAGTGTCTGATGTTGATTGGCTCTAATGTGTCAGGCGGCTGTGACATAAAGGGTCAAAGTTTCCACAATGATGACACATAGGGGCGGATCGAACATCGCCATGTGTTCACCCACAAACGCGAACGCGAACAACCTATGTTCGCTGTGAACCGTTCGCGGGCGAACAGTTCGGGACATCACTACTGTTCATCTGTGCTGATAAGCTCTGCATTCATTAACTCAGGCAGTTTTAGCTGCCAAGTTATATTCAAGACTTGCATTTATAGACAAGCAGCTAGTGGGCATAAGGGAGGCAATTTACCTGTTACTAAGCTAAGGACTCTATTATATTCTAATTGCATATATATATATATATATATATATATATATGTGTGTGTGTGTGTGTGTGTGTGCGTGGTTTGGTTAATGTACCTGCTTTTTAAATCAAAATAAAATAGCAATGTGGGATCCTGATGCCCTGGATAGACCTACATTTTTATGGCAGTTGTGTTATATCTATACTAGTTTTGAATTATGTTATATTTCATGGGAAATGCATCACAAAATAGTATGTAGTCTGTGAGTGTATAGTGTGCATGCAAATATGTTTGTGTAGTTTGCGGAGTGTCTGTGTGTGTGTGAAGTGCGTATCTATCATATACACATAGTTTTACATTTAAGGGGCGGGGCTTTATTTAAAGGGGTGGGGTCTAGTGCACCACCATCTTCAAAATTCACCAGCCGCCACTGAATACACCCACAGAAGTCTCCAGGTGAAGAGGCAGATGGTAAGAGAGCTGCAAACTATATACAACAAGAAGTCATCAGACAAAACAGCCTTTTGGAAAGACTGGTCGTGTGCCTCAAAAACAGAAGGTCTCCAGCAACACACAGCACACTGGTGGTGCATTCCTTGAAGCACCCCCTTCCTAAGCCTGTGCTGTGGCCTTTTGCCCTCTTGCACCTCCTGTCACTTTTGCCTCTAGACCCATGCTTCGTTTTAGGAGCCAGTCTTCCTCACATCATCCCTCCTCCTTTTCCTAAATTTTGTGGTATTTTTTATATATATATATATATATATACATATATGAAAACATAACAATTCAGAGAGGCTTACCATCTCTTCTCTATCTCTCATCCTAACTAAAATAATTATTGAACTGCCTGACTCACTGATGCAATGACAATCCATGTGACAAGCTACACCAAACATAAACATAAACCCTTCCTGAAGTTCATAAAGTGCTGTAAGTTGGATAAACTAGAGATGTCCAGAAATGTGCGTAAATACAATTTTCTGGAGTCGCCAGTGACTTACGGCATGTTAGAAACTGCCGGCACCTAAGAAAATAGAATAAAATGTTAAATCTCCCGTAAAATTCTAACACGCCTCCCAAAAAATAACCCAACACGTAAAAACCCCTATATCCACAATTTCCCAACATCGCAACTAATAATAAAAGTATTAACCTGTTCAAATCAGCCAATAGGATTTCAGTAGCTCTCATCCTATTGGCTAATTTGAATTGGAAGATTCAAATCAGCCAATAGGAATGCAAGTGACGCCATATTTAAACACGTAACTTGCATTCAATATTCAGTGTACAGCGGTGATCGTACGAAGAGGATCCTCCATGCTCCATGGCTCCACGGTCGCCGGTCTTCAGTTCCGCGGTCATCTCCGCTCTGCGCCAGCTTGGTCCTGGATGAAGATGGAATATTTGTCGCTGGTTCCAAGAGTACTTCACCGCCGCCTGGAAGAGTACCTTCTCCACCGGACTTCAGGAACGGTGAGTACCTATTTGGGGCTTAGAGTTAGGATTTTCTTTTTTAGATTAGGGATTTTGGGCACTGAAAAAGAGCTGAATGCCCTTTAAAGGGCAGTAAAAGAGCTGAATGCCCTTTAGGGGTAATGGGTAGTTAAGGATTTTTTAGTGTTAGGTTTTTTTATTTTGGGGGTTTGGTGGGTGGGGGGTTTTACTGTTAGAGGGGGGCTTAGTATTCTTTAAGGTAAAAGAGCTGTTTAACTTAGGACAATGCCCTACAAAAGGCCCTTTTAAGGGCTATTGGTAGTTTAGTATTAGATTAGTGGTGTTTTTAATTTGGGGGGCTTTTTTATTTTCATAGGGCTTAGGTTTCATTTTTTTATTTTTGATAATTTGGTTTATTATTTTCTGTAATGTTATTTTTTTTAATTTTATATTATTTTAATTTAATCTTAGGTTGTTTGTTTTTTTAAGTACTGTTAGGATTTTTTATTTTAATTGTAATATAGTATTTTATTATTTTATGTAATTTGGGGTTAATTTAGGGGGTGTTAGGTTAGGGGGCTTAGTAATTAAATTAATAATAGTTAATAGTTTAATTAAGTTAATTGTGATGTAGGTGAATGGCGAATTAGGGGTTAATACTTTTATTAGTTATTGCGGTGAGGGTTGGCGGTTGACAGGTAGATATTGCGCATGCGTTAGGTGTTAGTTAATATTTTCAGGCAGTTACGGGTGTTACGGTGCTCATATTTTCAGCGCAAGGCTTGCTGCACCTGCTTATGTGTGGCGAGGTGAAAATGGAGTAAAATTTCTCCATTTTCACCAGGTAAGTCCTTGCGCTGAATATGTGATACCGATTTCCGACGCCGTTCTTTGTTAGCTTATGGGAGAAAAATTGCAGGCGACGGGTGAAATATACGTGCCGCATTTATATGCGGCGGCGTATAAGTGATAGCAAAACTGCCTAAAAACCGATATTGCCGGCTTTTGCGGTCGACACCGCATATGTAATCTTGCCCCTTATGTCTCTGCACCCTAAACCTGTAGACTGTGAGCACTCTGGAGCAGGGCCCTCTTCCTCCTGTACCAGATTTAGTTTGTCATTGTATACCCCTATCTTTGTACCCAGCGCTATGGAATTTTGAGGGGCTATACAAATAAAATATAATAATAATATTTGTATATATATATATATATGTATATATATGTATATATATATATATATATATATGTGTGTGTGTGTGTATATATATATATATAAATATGTGTGTGTATATATATATATATATATATATATATATATATATATATATATATAGTATATATTAGATCAAATTGATGAAGATACCGGCACTGCTCACTAAAAGAAAGTCTTTATAAAACACAGTTAAAACAGCATCTGTACAGACATGTCTGACATGTTTCAGCACTTGACCTTAATCATAGACATGATCCATAATAAAAAATACTCTAAAATTTAAACCAACTGCTGTTATCTCATTGGCTAATGCCCCCACAGGTGACATAATTAAACAATCCATTTTAAATATTAACCCCTTCACTCCCACTTATCACTGGTCAAGGGCTTTGTAAAAAGTTACAGTATATAGTGTTTATTAATGTGAGACAACTATGGCCTTATCACTTACTTATAAACTAGAAACACTTCATAACAAAAAACCTTATTTACATGCACTATTGTATCAGGCACATTCAGAGGCATAACTAGAAACCACAGGGCCCAGGTGCAAGAATCTAAGAAGGGCCCCCCATCCTTCCCACAAAAAAAAAGTGAATTTGATACATATCTTTTTCTTTTTTTTAACATTTAACACAGAAAAAAAATGTGAGTCAGATTATATGTCTGCAAAAGGAGGTACCCTGTGCCCACAGTCTGTGAGATGGTATGACCCCCCTATTAATTTATATAGTGACACTGTTTAACCCACCAGTACTGTATATAGTGGTCCCTATTTAACAAAGGTCTGTCAGACCTGATTCGACAGTGCGGAACAGGTCTGACAGACCTCACTGAATTCGGAGAGCAATACGTTCTCCGTATTCAGCGTTGCACCAGCAGCTCTTATGAACTGCTGGTGCAATGCCACCCCCTGCAGATTTGCTTAGAGCAGGCGGACAGGTTATGGAGCAGCAGTCTTTAGAAACACGGGCCCTCAAGCTCCATCTGGAGCTTAATAAATTGGCCCCAGTGAGTCAGTGACACAGTCTGTAATCTGCCGGTGAGATGGCTGGCCTGACCCTAACCGCCCCAGTATTTTATAAAGTGACCACAGTAGTCTGTGACATAGTCCGGCCCCCCTGTATTGTATATAGCAGTACTGTATAGTGACACTGTTTACCCCCGCCCCCCATGCTGAAGTAACAAGGTCTGTAATTTGCTGGTTCCACAAACTTACACACACACACATACATGCATAAATACACACACAGTCACATACATACATAAACACATAAACACCAATGGGTAAAACAGAAAGACTAACCCCTGTAGTCAGAGACACTAGTGAAGCATCATGTCACAGTGATGATATCAGTGCAGGCAGTGGAAGGCAACGTTTTTTATTAAAAAAAAAATTGCGACCTCTGCACCCCCTGTAGTTTTGCCCCTGGGCACATTTATGCTGAGGTTATACAGAAAGCCTTGATATAATCAGATATTTCCCATAGAAATATTTGGACTGCAATTTATACATACGTACTCAGAAAATAATCAAATATTTCCCGTGTGTATAATTGAGACAGTATTATTATACATATATACCCAGGCATAAAACCTCTGTTAACATCGAAAGTAACAATAACAATAGCAAAAAGCCATAAGGTTTACATAGTGAGTATTATTTAGCCCTCAATATAAAGTAGCATGAATACAGCATACTTAGGCCTAGATTTGGAGTTTGGCGGTAGATGGGCTGTTATCGAGAGTTCAAAAAAATGCTGCGTTAGGCTCCAAAAAAGGAGCGTAGAGCATTTTTACCGCAAATGCAACTCTCGATACCAGAGTTGCTTACGGACGCGGCCAGCCTAAAAAATGTGCTCGTGCACGATTCTCCCATAGGAAACAATGGGGCTGTTTGAGCTGAAAAAAAACCTAACACCTGCAAAAAAGCAGCGTTCAGCTCCTAACGCAGCCCCATTGCTTCCTATGGGGAAACACTTCCTACGTCTGCACCTAACACCCTAACATGTACCCCGAGTCTAAACACCCCTAACCTTACACTTATTAACCCCTAATCTGCCGCCCCCGCTATCGCTGACCCCTGCATTATATTATTAACCCCTAATCTTCCGCTCCGTAAACCGCCGCAACTTACATTATCCCTATGTACCCCTAATCTGCTGCCCCTAACACCGCCGACCCCTATATTATATTTATTAACCCCTAACCTGCCCCCCACAACTTCGCCGCCAGCTACTTACAATAATTAACCCCTAATCTGCCGACCGCAAAGCGCCGCCACCTACGTTATCCTTATGTACCCCTAATCTGCTGCCCCTAACACCGCCGACCCCTATATTATATTTATTAACCCCTAATCTGCCCCCCTCAACGTCGCCGACACCTGCCTACACTTATTAACCCCTAATCTGCTGAGCGGACCTGAGCGCTACTATAATAAAGTTATTAACCCCTAATCCGCCTCACTAACCCTATCATAAATAGTATTAACCCCTAATCTGCCCTCCCTAACATCGCCGACACCTAACTTCAATTATTAACCCCTAATCTGACGACCGGAGCTCACCGCTATTCTAATAAATGTATTAACCCCTAAAGCTAAGTCTAACCCTAATACTAACACCCCCCTAAATTAAATATAATTTAAATCTAACGAAATTAATTATCTCTTATTAAATAAATTATTCCTATTTAAAGCTAAATACTTACCTGTAAAATAAATCCTAATATAGCTACACTATAAATTATAATTATATTGTAGCTATTTTAGGATTAATATTTATTTTACAGGCAACTTTGTAATTATTTTAACCAGGTACAATAGCTATTAAATAGTTAAGAACTATTTAATAGTTACCTAGTTAAAATAATAACAAAATTACCTGTAAAATAAGTCCTAACCTAAGTTATAATTAAACCTAACACTACCCTATCAATAAATTAATTAAATAAAATACCTACAATTACCTACAATTAACCTAACACTACACTATCAATAAATAAATTAAATACAATTTCTACAAATAACTACAATTACATAAACTAACTAAAGTACAAAAAATAAAAAAGAACTAAGTTACAAAAAATAAAAAAATATTTACAAACATAAGAAAAATATTACAACAATTTTAAACTAATTACACCTACTCTAAGCCCCCTAATAAAATAACAAAGACCCCCAAAATAAAAAAATGCCCTACCCTATTCTAAATTAATAAATTTAAAAGCTCTTTTACCTTACCAGCCCTGAACAGGGCCCTTTGCGGGGCATGCCCCAAGAAATTCAGCTCTTTTGCCTGTAAAAAAAAACATACAATACCCCCCCCAACATTACAACCCACCACCCACATACCCCTAATCTAACCCAAACCCCCCTTAAATAAACCTAACACTAAGCCCCTGAAGATCATCCTACCTTGTCTTCACCATACCAGGTTCACCGATCGGTCCAGAAGAGCTCCTCCGATGTCCTGATCCAAGCCCAAGCGGGGGGCTGAAGAGGTCCATGATCCGGCTGAAGTCTTCATCCAAGCGGGCCAGAAGAGGTCTTCCAACCGATTGAAGTCTTCATCCAAGCGGCATCCATCCGGAGCGAAGCGGCAGCATCCTGAAGACCTCTACCGCGGAACATCCATCCTGGCCGACGACTGAACGACGAATGACGGTTCCTTTAAATGACGTCACCCAAGATGGCGTCCCTCGAATTCCGATTGGCTGATAGGATTCTATCAGCCAATCGGAATTAAGGTAGGAATATTCTGATTGGCTGATGGAATCAGCCAATCAGAATCAAGTTCAATCCGATTGGCTGATCCAATCAGCCAATTATATTGAGCTCGCATTCTATTGGCTGATCGGAACAGCCAATAGAATGCGAGCTCAATCTGATTGGCTGATCGGATCAGCCAATCGGATTGAACTTGATTCTGATTGGCTGATTCCATCAGCCAATCAGAATATTCCTACCTTAATTCCGATTGGCTGATAGAATCCTATCAGCCAATCGGAATTCGAGGGACGCCATCTTGGGTGACGTCATTTAAAGGAACCGTCATTCGTCGTTCAGTCGTCGGCCAGGATGGATGTTCCGCGGTGGAGGTCTTCAGGATGCTGCCGCTTCGCTCCGGATGGATGCCGCTTGGATGAAGACTTCAATCGGATGGAAGACCTCTTCTGGCCCGCTTGGATGAAGACTTCAGCCGGATCATGGACCTCTTCAGCCCCCCGCTTGGGCTTGGATCAGGACATCGGAGGAGCTCTTCTGGACCGATCGGTGAACCTGGTATGGTGAAGACAAGGTAGGATGATCTTCAGGGGCTTAGTGTTAGGTTTATTTAAGGGGGGTTTGGGTTAGATTAGGGGTATGTGGGTGGTGGGTTGTAATGTTGGGGGGGGTATTGTATGTTTTTTTTTACAGGCAAAAGAGCTGAATTTCTTGGGGCATGCCCCGCAAAGGGCCCTGTTCAGGGCTGGTAAGGTAAAAGAGCTTTTAAATTTATTAATTTAGAATAGGGTAGGGCATTTTTTTATTTTGGGGGTCTTTGTTATTTTATTAGGGGGCTTAGAGTAGGTGTAATTAGTTTAAAATTGTTGTAATATTTTTCTTATGTTTGTAAATATTTTTTTATTTTTTGTAACTTAGTTCTTTTTTATTTTTTGTACTTTAGTTAGTTTATGTAATTGTAGTTATTTGTAGAAATTGTATTTAATTTATTTATTGATAGTGTAGTGTTAGGTTTTATTGTAGGTAATTGTAGGTATTTTATTTAATTAATTTATTGATAGGGTAGTGTTAGGTTTAATTATAACTTAGGTTAGGACTTATTTTACAGGTAATTTTGTTATTATTTTAACTAGGTAACTATTAAATAGTTCTTAACTATTTAATAGCTATTGTACCTGGTTAAAATAATTTCAAAGTTGCCTGTAAAATAAATATTAATCCTAAAATAGCTACAATATAATTATAATTTATAGTGTAGCTATATTAGGATTAATTTTACAGGTAAGTATTTAGCTTTAAATAGGAATAATTTATTTAATAAGAGTTAATTAATTTTGTTAGATTTAAATTATATTTAAGTTAGGGGGGTGTTAGTGTTAGGGTTAGACTTAGCTTTAGGGGTTAATCCATTTATTATAGTAGCGATGAGCTCCAGTCGTCAGATTAGGGGTTAATAATTGAAGTTAGGTGTCGGCGATGTTAGGGAGGGCAGATTAGGGGTTAATACTATTTATTATAGGGTTAGTGAGGCGGATTAGGGGTTAATAACTTTATTATAGTAGCGCTCAGGTCCGCTCGGCAGATTAGGGGTTAATAAGTGTAGGCAGGTGTCGGCAACGTTGAGGGGGGCAGATTAGGGGTTAATAAATATAATATAGGGTTCGGCGGTGTTAGGGGCAGCAGATTAGGGGTACATAAGGATAACGTAGGTGGCGGCGCTTTGCGGTCGGCAGATTAGGGGTTAATTATTGTAAGTAGCTTGCGGCGACATTGTGGGGGGCAGGTTAGGGGTTAATAAATATAATACAGGGGTCGGCGGGGTAAGGGGCAGCAGATTAGGGGTACATAAGTATAACGTAGGTGGCGGTCGGCAGATTAGGGGTTAAAAAAATGTAATCGAGTGGCGGCGATGTGGGGGGACCTCAGTTTAGGGGTACATAGGTAGTTTATGGGTGTTAGTGTACTTTAGAGTACAGTAGTTAAGAGCTTTATGAACCGGCGTTAGCCCAGAAAGCTCTTAACTCCTGCTTTTTTCCTGCGGCTGGAGTTTTGTCGTTAGATTTCTAACGCTCACTTCAGAAACGACTCTAAATACCGGAGTTAGGAAGATCCCATTGAAAAGATAGGATACGCAATTGACGTAAGGGGATCTGCGGTATGGAAAAGTCGCGGCTGAAAAGTGAGCGTTAGACCCTATTTTGAGTGACTCCAAATACCGGCGGTAGCCTAAAACCAGCGTTAGGAGCCTCTAACGCTGGTTTTCACGGCTAACGCCGAACTCTAAATCTAGGCCATAGTTGCTACAATCGTACAATGGCTATACCTTAGAATGATATAAAAATAAAATTTAAAAATAAGAGATTGATACTTTTATAATTGCAATCGTCTTTTTTTTCCTTTTTTTAATTTTTTTTCTTAGAACACATTTGGATACCATTGCTAATAGGTCATTCCCAAATATTAATAACATCATAGACAGAGTTTCTAGGGTGAAAATCCAAAATGCCTCCCTTTTGAGAAACAGCTTGGTAATTCCCCTCCACATTTAGGTGTCTTTACCTTCTCTATCACCATCCATCTAAGAGTAGAGCTTGATCTCCTATGTTACATTATAAAGTGTTTAGCCATTTCTGGGCAGGGGTCAAACCGTTTAATATCAGAAAAATGTTGTTGTATACGCTCCCTGACTTCTCTAGTGGTACACCCTACATATTGCTTACTAGTGCAAGTACACCAGATCAGATAAACCACATTTTTGGCTCTGCAGTTCACACATGACGCAACAGTGTAACTTTTACGTGTTGCATGAAATTCAAAGAATTACATCTCCTTATAAAACTGCATGGTATGCAAGAGCTATAACCACATCTGAATATACCCTTTGACTCTAGCCATGAGCTGGTTCTTTTCTGTGAGGGCAGCTCACTGGGTGAAACAAAGTTACCCAGTGTGGTGCCTCTCCTATAGGAAAATCTACAACCTTGTTTAATTACATGCAGTAATCGCCATACACATGGGTAAGTTCTTGTAAACTAAATAGTTTACAAGAACTTACCCATGCGTATGGCGATTACTGCATGTAATTAAACAAGGTTGTAGATTTTCCTATAGGAGAGGCACCACACTGGGTAATCAGACAAATATTGTGTGACAAAAGTCACTGATTCTGATCTATTTATGATGTTCCTTGGGTTTATCCAATAGTAATAGACTCCTGTCAAGTTTATCAACCTCAGTTTTCGCTCTAGAGATTACATCCCGTTTGTACCTTCTCTGAAGCAATCTTCTTACAAGATCCTCACTTTGTTTCTCATAGTCCTGGCTACTCGAACAGTTACGTTTCATTCAGATAAATTGTCCCTTTGCTATGGAATATGGGAACCTCTTAGGGTGATTGCTTTTACCATGTAGTACCATATTTTCCTGATATGGGTTTACTGTATATAGTAGAATCGACTCTATTGGTTTCAGTATTAGATTTTAATCTTAGGTCCAGAAAATTAATCTGAGACCTATGAGATTTAGAAGTGATTCTAAGACCCAACTCATTATCATTAAGGTGTTGTAGAAAAACCTCCATAGAGGCTGTATACCCCATCTACACAACTATTAAATCATCTATCAAACGGTGATAGAGTTTAATATTTTGGGAACAAGGATTGCTATCTCCATACATGTGGGTAATCTCCCACCAGCCCATTACTAGATGGCATATGAGGGGGAAAATTTAGCCCCCATAGCGGTGCCTTGTGTTTTGAGGTAGAACCTGTCCTCAAATTTAAAATAATTGTGAGTTAATAAAAACTGGACCACCTCAAGTACATAATGAGTAAACTCACTACTGTAATCTGTTTTTGCGTTCATGAAAAACTTAAATGCCTCAATGCCCATATTATGTGGGATGGAAGAGTAAAGAAATACTACGTCTATAGTCAACCACTGATAATTCTGTTCCCATTCAAAGTTGTCAAATATCTGTAACAAATGTTTTGTATCCCTAAGGATACAAAAGGATATATATATATATATATATATATATATATATATATATATATATATATATATATATATATATATATATATATAGTGTCAGAACTAATGGTTGTAGAATACTGTCTAACCAGTCAGATACCCACCACTATTGGCCTCCCTTTCACCTCCTCTAAGGGTTTCAACTCTGTCTATGATGTTATTCATTTCTGGGAATGACCCATAAGCAATGGTATCCAAATGTGTTCTATTTTTCCAAGAAAAAAAAAAGGAAAAAAGATGATTGCAATTATAAAAGTATCAATCTCTTATTTTTATTTTTTTTATTTTATTTCCATATCATTCTAAGGTATAGCCCTTGATTAATAGGGGTAAAAAAAACTATAAATCACTAATAATAAAATTAAGAATTATGTCAGCAATTAGAGTATTGATAATAACACCTAATTGTACGATTGTAGCAACTATGTATGCTGTTTTCAGAATACTTTATATTGAGGGCCAAATAATACTCGCTATCACCAAAATTACAAGTTATCCGCTAAACCGGGTGCGTAAATAACAACAAAAATTATCACACTTTCCATAGCGCTGCCATTACAAGTTACTAAAAAACCTTCTCTAAAATTACGAAAAATAAAAAACTCTAAAATTACAAAAAATAATAAACAAAATTATCCAAAATAAAACAATTAAACCTAATCTAATACCCCTATAAAAACAAAAAAGCCCCCCAAAATAAAAACACTGCCTAACCAAACAATAAACTACCAATAGCCCTAAAAGGGCCTTTTGTAGGGCATTGACCTTAAGCAATCAGCTCTTTTACCTTAAAAAATGACAAAGTCCCCCCTAAAAGTAAACCCCCCCTACACAACGAACCCCCCAAAATAATAAACCTAAGTCTAAAAAAAAATTAAGCTACCCATTGCCCCTAAAGGGCATTCAGCTCTTTTGTGCCCAAAGCCCTAATCTAAAAAAAAAACACCTAAAAAAAAATAAAACCTAACACTAACCCCGGAAATCTACTCACAGTTCCTGAAGTCCGGATATCCATCTTCATCCAGGCGGCGAGAAGTCTTCATCCATTATGGGGCATCTTCTATCTTCATCCCGGTGGCACGGAGCAGTGGAGGCATGGAGCATTGTCTCCGGGGGCGCGGACAGCATGGAGGATCCTCTTCATATGATCACCGCCATACACTGAAGATTGAATGCAAGATACCAGTTTAAAAATGGGGTACCTTGCATTCCTATTGGCTGACATTTTCAAATCAGCCAATAGGATGAGAGCTACTGAAATCCTATTGGCTGTTAAAATCAAATAAAATTAGGGGAGTGTTATGTTTAGGGGTTATTAGTTTAATTTAGTGTGTTGCGATGTGGGGGGCGGCGGTTTAGGGGTTAATATGTTTAGTTTAGTAGTTGCTATGTGGGGGGCAGTGGTTTAGGGGTTAATAGTTTTATTATAGTATTAGCAATGTGGGGGCGGCAGTTTAGGGGTTACTAGATTTATTTAGTGTTGACAATGTGGTTGGTCGGTGGTTTAGGGGTTAATGCTTTATTTTAGAGTTGGCTATGTGGGTGGGCGGCAGTTATGGGGTTAATAGGTTTATTATAGTATTTGCAATGCAGGAGGGTGGCTGTTTAGGGGTTAATAGGTAGTTTATGGGTGTTAGTGTACTTTGTAACATTTTAGTTATGAGTTTTGTGAAACACTTTTGTTTCACAAAATCCATAAATACTGATCTCAGATTGCGCTATGGATCGCGGCGGTATAGGGTATAATGCAAGCATTTTAGCCAGAACTCACAACCTGTAATATTTTGAGTGCAGAATGGATCGTTGCGTTACAGGCTAAAACGCTTGCATTATAGCTATACCGCAGCGACTTGTAATACGGAAGAACTGCCATTCCACACGCAATGGCCAATTTTCAGCAGTATAGCCATACTGCACCATACCACAAAACTTGCAAACTTGGTGTATGTTAACCTTATGGCTTTTTGCCTTTGTTATTACTTTCACTGTTAACAAAGGTTTTATGCCTGAGTATATATGTATAATAATATCTCAAATATACACATGGGAAATATTTGATTATTGTCTCAATACGTATGTGTAAATTGCAGTCCAAATACTTCTATGGGAAAAACCTGATTATCATTCATCATTTTGATCTACTTAGTGTTTCCCCAAGCAAGGCACATTCATTGTATTTTGAGGATTGTATTCATCACAGTGTGATTGGTGGCCCAAGGGGTCACGTGACTACAATGGTAGACGGCACCAGAACGAGGCTGTTTTGCACGCCGAAGTGGCTAGTAGTGATGTCGCGAACCTTAACATTTCGGTTCGCGAACAGCGGACTCGAACTTCCGCTACTGTTCGCGAACCGGCGAACCGGGCGAACCGCTATTGACTTCAATAGGCAGGCGAACTTTAAAACCAACAAGGACTCTTTCTGGCCACAATAGTGATGGAAAAGTTGTTTCAAGGGGACTAACACCTGGACTGTGGCATGCCGGAGGGGGATCCATGGCAAAACTTCCACGGAAAATTTAATAGTTGATGCAGAGTCTGGTTTTAACCCATAAAGGGCCTTAATCACCTAACATTCCAAATTTTTTTTGAATAACGTGATTTAAAACATCAGGTATGATGTTGGATCGATCAGGTAGTGTAAGGGTTACGCCCGCTTCACGGTGACACCGCATACTCCCCGTGTAACACACCGCAAACAACTGCAAACAGTCCATTTGCACAACCACGAGATAGATAGATTTGACAGATAGATACATAGATTACATAGATCAATAGATGCAATATACATATGATAGATACAAATTACATAGATCAATAGATGCAATATACATTTGATAGATACGAATTACATAGATCAATAGATGCAATTTAAATTTGATAGATACGATTGATAGTTACATAGATTCGATAGATAAATACACAGATTTGATATATATATAATTTCCCTGACAGAGTATAACAATAAGACATGCGGTCTGGGACCCGTGGTGTGTTAAGTAGTACTATTCTTAGCAGTTTACTACCTGTTCCTCCCCCTATCGGGGGAGGTCTATATGGCCTGCATTTTTGGAACAGGGAGATGGAAGAAGATGATTGGTCTGTCCTCCTACTTCAAATTTGGCCTAAACACAAGTGGCTGTCTCAAATCAGTCCGGCCACGAGATAGATTTGATAGATAGATATACATAGATTGATAGTTAGATAGAATCGATAGAAGATAAATAGATCGATTTGATAGATATATAATTACCCTGACAAAGTATAATAATAAAACATGCGGTCTGGGACCCATGGTAACTAGGTTGTGTTAAGTAGTACTATTCTTAGCACTTTAATACCTGTTACTCCCCCTATCGGGGGAGGTCTATATGGCCTGCATGATTACCCTGACAAAGTATAACAATAAGACATGCGGTCTGTGACCCATGGTAAGGTTGTGTTAAGTAGTACTATACTGAGAACTTTAATCCCTTTTACTGCCGCTATCGGGGGAGGCCTATATGGCCTGCCTGATTACCCTGACAAAATATAACAATAAGACATGCAGTCTGGGAGCCAGGGTAAGGTTGTGTTCACTAGTACTATTCTTAGCACTTTAATCCCTTTTACTCCCCCTATTGGGGGAGGTCTATATGGCCTGCCTGATTACCCTGACAAAATATAACAATAAGACATGCGGTCTGAGAGCCATGGTAAGGTTGTGTTAAGTAGTACTATTTTTAGCACTTTAATCCCTTTTACGACCCCTATCGGGGGAGGTCTATATGGCCTGCCTGATTACCCTGACAAAATATAACAATAAGACATGCGGTCTGGGAGCCATGGTAAGTAGGTTGTGTTAAGTAGTACTATTCTTAGCACTTTAATACGTGTTACTCCCCCTATCGGGGGAGGTCTATATGGCCTGCCTGATTACCCAGACAAAATATAACAATAAGACATGCAGTCTGGGACCCATGGTAAGGTTGTGTTAAGTAGTACTATTCTGAGCACTTTAATCCCTGTTACTCCCCCTATCGGGGGAGGTCTATATGGCCTGCATGATTACCCTGACAAAATATAACAATAAGACATGCAGTCTGGGACCCATGGTAAGGTTGTGTTAAGTAGTACTATTCTGAGCACTTTAATCCCTGTTACTCCCCCTATCGGGGGAGGTCTGTATGGCCTGTATGATTATCCTGACAAAATATAACAATAAGACATGCGGTCTGGGAGCCATGGTAACTAGGTTGTGTTAAGTAGTACTATTCTTAGCACTTTAATACGTGTTACTCCACCTATCGGGGGAGGTCTATATGGCCTTGCCCGATTACCCTGACAAAATATAACAACAAGACATGCGGTCTGGGACCCATGGTAACGTTATTTCCTTTTGCACAATAGAGTACAGGTATGGCATCGATTTTAGGAACCCGGAGATAATTTTTAGGAACCGGGAGATGGAAAAAGATGCTTGGACACCCAGTACAGGTCGTTCTCCTTCAGCCTTTTTATACGAGGGTCCAGGACCCTCAACAGAAACAACAGCATGAAACACCACATATGCCATCATTTTGAACAATACAGTACAGGTATGGCATTAATTTTACAAACCCGGAGATAATTTTTAGGAACCGGGAGATCGAAAAAGATGCTTGGACACCCAGTACAGGTCATTCTCCTTCAGCCTTTTTATATGAGGGTCCAGGACCCTCAACAGAAACAACAGCATGAAACACCACATATGCCATCTTTTTGAACAATACAGTACAGGTATGGCATCGATTTTAGGAACCCAGAGATAATTTTTAGGAACCGGGAGATGGAAAAAGATGCTTGGACACCCAGTACAGGTCGTTCTCCTTCAGCCTTTTTATACGAGGGTCCAGGACCCTCAACAGAAACAACAGCATGAAACACCACATATGCCATCCTTTTGCACAATCCAGTTCAGGTATGGCATCGATTTTAGGAACCCGGAGATAATTGTTAGGAACCGGGAGACGGAAAAAGATGCTTGGACACCCAGTACATCTCATTAGGCCTTTTTTACTCAAATGTATCGCACAATGTCACTCCCTTCGGGATCCATTCCTCATTCATTTTAATAAAGGTGAGATAATCAAGACTTTTTTGACCTAGGCGACTTCTCTTCTCAGTGGCAATACCTCCTGCTGCACTGAACGTCCTTTCTGACAGGACACTTGAAGCGGGGCAGGCCAGAAGTTTGATTGCAAATTGGGATAGCTCAGGCCACAGGTCAAGCCTGCACACCCAGTAGTCAAGGGGTCCATCGCTCCTCAGAGTGTCGAGATCCGCAGTTAATGCTAGGTAGTCTGCTACCTGTCGGTTGAGTCTATGGGGGGTAGTTATCAAGCCGTCTACTTTTCTGGCTTCCCTGGCCCAATACGCCCGCCTAAGCTCGCCTCACATCTTCGGCTTTTTTACAGCTTTATTGCTAGCCTGTCACTAAGCACTCACACTAAACTACACTGTTCTAACCCCTATACCGGCGCCCCCGGAGCCCCCCGCAACTAAATAAAGTTACTAAACCCTAAACCGCCGCTCTTAGACCCCGCCGCAAGTCTCATAAATGTATTAACCCCTAAACCGCCGCTCCTAGACCCTGCCGCAACTCTTATAAATGTATTAACCCCTAAACCGCCGCTCCCGGACACTGCTGCCACCTACAGTATACCTAGTAACCACTATCCTGCCCCCCCTTCACCGTCGCCCTCTATTATAAAGTTATTAACCCCTATCCTGCTGATCCCGCACCTCTCCGCAACTAAATAAATAGTTTAACCCCTAAACCGCCGCTCCCTGAACCCGCCACAACCTATATTAAACCTATTAACCCCTAATCTGCCTCCCCTACACCGTTGCCCCCTATAATAAATGTATTAACCCCTATCCTGCCCCCCACTACGCCTCCGCCACTGTAATAAAATTATTAACCCCTAAACCTAAGTCTAACCCTAACGCCCCCCTAACTTAAATATTAATTAAATAAATCTAAATAAATTAACTCTTATTAACTAAATGAATCCTATTTAAAACTAAATACTTACCTTTAAAATAAACCCTAATATAGCTACAATATAAATAATAATTATATTCTAGCTATCTTAGGATTTATTTTTATTTTACAGGTACCTTTCAATTTATTTTAACTAGGTACAATAGCTATTAAATAGTTATTAACTATTTAATAGCTTACCTAGCTAAAATAAACTGAAATTTACCTGTAAAATAAAAACTAACCTAAGTTACAATTACACCTAACACTACACTATACTTTAATAAATTATTCCTATTTAAAAATAAATACTTACCTGTAAAATAAACCCTAAGATAGCTACAATATAATTAATAATTATATTGTAGCTATCTTAGGATTTATATTTATTTTACAGGTAACTTTGTATTTATTTTAGCTAGTTAGAATAGTTATTAAATAGTTATTAACTATTTAATAACTACCTAGCTAAAAGAAATACAAAATTACCTGTAAAATAAATCCTAACCTAAGTTACAATTAAACCTAATACTACACTATCATTAAATTAATTAAATAAACTACCTACAAATAACTACAATTAAATACAATTACATAAACTAACTAAAGCCAATCAGATTTTTCTACCTTAATTCCGATTGGCTTATAGAATCCTATCAGCCAATCGGAATTGAGGGGACGCCATCTTGGATGACGTCCCTTAAAGGAGCCTTCATTCGTCGTAGTCCGTCGGTGAAGAAGGAGGTTCCGCGTCGGCAGGAGGAAGATTCAAGACACGGCTTGGAAGATGACATCGCCCGGATAGAAGACCTCTTCAGCGCCTCTTTGAAGATGACATCGGCCGGATCAAAGACTTTTCTTCAGCGCCGCCTGGATGATGACTTCATCGGATGGAAGATTTCTTCAGCGCCGCTTGGAGGATTAACTTCTTCCACTCCGGATGTCCACTTCGGTTCCATCGCTGCTCGGCTGAGTGAAGACAAGGTAGGATGATCTTCAGGGGCTTAGTGTTAGGTTTTTGTAAGGGGGGTTTGGGTTAGATTAGGGGTATGTGGGTGGTGGGTTTTAATGTTGGGGGGGGGTTGTATTTTTCTTTTACAGGCAAAAGAGCTGTTTTCTTTGGGGCATGCCCCCACAAATGGCCCTTTTAAGGGCTGGTAAGGTAAAAGAGCTTTGAAATGTATTTAATTTAGAATAGGGTAGGGCATTTTTTTATTTTGGGGGGTTTGTTATTTTATTAGGGGGCTTAGATTAGGTGTAAGTAGCTTAAAATTGTTGTAATATTGTTAACATGTTTGTAACTTATTTTTTTATTTTTTGTAACTTAGCTTTTTTTATTTTTTGTACTTTAGTTAGTTTATGTAATTGTATTTAATTGTAGTTATTTGTAGGTAGTTTATTTAATTAATTTAATGATAGTGTAGTATTAGGTTTAATTGTAACTTAGGTTAGGATTTATTTTACAGGTAATTTTGTATTTCTTTTAGCTAGGTAGTTATTAAATAGTTAATAACTATTTAATAACTATTCTAACTAGCTAAAATAAATACAAAGTTACCTGTAAAATAAATATAAATCCTAAGATAGCTACAATATAATTATTAATTATATTGTAGCTATCTTAGGGTTTATTTTACAGGTAAGTATTTATTTTTTAAATAGGAATAATTTATTAAAGTATAGTGTAGTGTTAGGTGTAATTGTAACTTAGGTTAGTTTTTATTTTACAGGTAAATTTCAGTTTATTTTAGCTAGGTAAGCTATTAAATAGTTAATAACTATTTAATAGCTATTGTACCTAGCTAAAATAAATTGAAAGGTACCTGTAAAATAAAAATAAATCCTAAGATAGCTAGAATATAATTATTATTTATATTGTAGCTATATTAGGGTTTATTTTAAAGGTAAGTATTTAGTTTTAAATAGGATTCATTTAGTTAATAAGAGTTAATTTATTTAGATTTATTTAATTAATATTTAAGTTAGGGGGGCGTTAGGGTTAGACTTAGGTTTAGGGGTTAATAATTTTATTACAGTGGCGGCGGGGTAGTGGGGGGCAGGATAGGGGTTAATACATTTATTATAGGTGGCGACGGGGTAGGGGGGGGCAGATTAGGGGTTATTAAATTTATTATAGGTGGCGACGGTGTAGGGGGGGCAGGATAGGGGTTAATACATTTAATATAGGTTGCGGCGGGTTCAGGGAGCGGCGGTTTAGGGGTTAATACATTTATTATAGTTGCGGTGGGCTCCAGGAGCGGCGGTTTAGGGGTTAATATGTATAGAGTAGCTTGCGGTGGGCTCCGGGAGCGGCGGTTTAGGGGGTAATAATTTTATTTAGTTGCGGCGGTGTAGGGGGGGACAGATTAGTGGTGTTTAGACTCGGGGTACGTGTTAGGGTGTTAGGTGTAGACAGCTCCCATAGAAATCAATGGGAGTTCTGTCAGCAGCGAACTTGTACTTTCGCTATGGTCAGACTCCCATTGATTCCTATGGGATCCGCCGCCTCCAGGGTGGCGGATTGAAAACCAGTGCCGAGCGTACCTGCTAGTTTTTTGATAACTAGCAAAAGTAGTGAGAATGTGCCGCACTTGTGTGCGGAACATCTGGAGTGACGTAAGAATCGATCTGTGTCGGACTGAGTCCGGCTGATCGAAGTTTACGTCACAAAATTCTACTTTTGCCGGTCTCAAGCCTTTGATAACTAAGGCGTATCAGCCTCGCCACAAATACGCTGCGGAATTCCAGCGTATTTGAGGTTGACGGCTTGATAACTAGGCCCCAGTCTCTGAGGCTGGATCCCGAAGGGCTGTGGCGATGCATAGGAGTTAAAAAGGTCCGCATGTCCTCCATCAACAACACGTCTGGAAAGCGTCCTGTCCTTGCCGGCGTGGTCGTGGGAGGAGGAGGAGGATTACTTTCATCTCTTCCCCTGTTAGATTCCCGTTGTGCTGTGACATCACCCTTATACACTGTGTAAAGCATACTTTTTCATTTATTTTTGAACTGCTCCATCCTTTCCGACTTGCGGGAATTTGGTAACATTTCAGTCACTTTATGCTTATACCGGGGGTCTAGTAGCGTGGACACCCAGTACAGGTCATTCTCCTTCAGCTTTTTTATACGAGGGTCCCTCAACAGGCACGACAGCATGAAAGACCCCATTTGCACAAGGTTGGATGCCGAGCTAATCATGTCCCGTTCCTCATCCTCACTAATCTCACTGAAGGTATCTTCTTCCCCCCAGCCACGTACAACACCACGGGTACCAGATAGGTGACAACAACGACCACCCTAGGATGCCTGTTGTGCTTGGTCTTCCTCCTCCTCCTCAAAGCCACATTCCTCCTCTGACTCCTCTTCCTCACAATCCTCTTCCTGCATTGCCGCTGGTCCAGCAAGCAATGCTGATAAGGCTGTTTCTGGTGGTGATGGAGACCACAACTCTTCCTCTTCCTCTTCACGCTCATCTACGGCCTGATCCAGCATTCTTTGCAGGGCACGCTCCAGGAAGAAAACAAATGGTATGATGTTGCTAATGGTGCCTTCGGTGCGACTAACAAGGTTTGTCACCTCCTCAAAAGGACGCATGAGCGTCCAGTAATTTGTATAAAAAAAATCCCCAGCTCCCCAGAGGCTGTCCTAGCACCCCGGTCATACAAATACTCGTTAACAGCTTTTTCTTGTTGGAGCAGGCGGTCAAACATTAGGAGTGTTGAATTCCAACGTATCGGGCTGTCGCAAATCAAGCGCCTCACTGGCAGGTTGTTTCAGACGCCGGATTTCGAAAAAGTGCGCCATGGCCGTGTAGGAATGCCTGAAATGGCCACACACCTTCCTGGCCTGCTTCAGGACATCCTGTAAACCTGGGTACTTATGCACAAAGTGTTGTACAATCAGATTACACACATGTGCCATGCACGGCACATGTGTCAACTTGCCCAATTTCAATGCCGCCACCAAATTACTTACATTGTCAGAAACAACCTTGCCAATCTCCAGTTGGTGCGGAGTCAGCCACTGATCCACCTGTGCGTTTAGGGCAGACAGGAGTGCTGGTGCGGTGTGACTCTCGGCTTTCAGGCAAGTCAACCCCAAGATGGCGTGACACTGCTGTATCCTGGATGTTGAATAGTACCTGGGGAGCTGGGGGGGTGCCATTGATGTGGAGCAAGACGCAGCAGCAGAAGAGGACTCAGCCGAGCAAGAGGTTATGGAAGAGGATGGAGTAGGAGGAGTAGAGGGGGTAGCAGCAGGCCTGCCTGCAAGTCGTGGCGGTGTCACCAACCCCTCTGCAGAGCCATGCATTCCATGCTTGGCAGCCATCAGCAGGTTTACCCAATGCACAGTGTAGGTGATATACCTGCCCTGACCATGCTTTGCAGACCAGCTATCAGTGGTCAGATCGACCCTTGCCCCAACGCTGTGTGCCAGTCATGCCATTACTTCCTTTCGCACAATCGAGTACAGGTTGGGGATTGCATTTTGTGAAAAGAAATTTTGACAGGGTACCTTCCACTGCGGTGTCCCAATAGATACAATTTTTTTGAAAGCCTCAGACTCCACCAGCTTGTATGGTAAAAGCTGGCGGGCTAAGAGTTCAGACAAGCCAGCTGTCAGGCGCCGGGCAAGGGGGTGACTTTGGGAAATTGGCTTCTTACACTCAAACATGTCCTTGACAGACACCTGACTGTGGGCAGATGACCAGGAACTGCTACGTAAGAGAGACTGAGTGGAGGATGGTTGAGGGAGGACAGCAGTGGTTGACGTGGCTGAATATGCTGGACCAGGAGGAGGATGGCGGCTTTGAGTTTGTGTGCTGCTTCTACTCATGTGTTCTTCCCAACGGCATTTGTGATGTGAGACCATGTGCCTTCACAAAGCAGTTGTACCTAGGTGGGTGTTGGACTTCCCACGACTCAGTTTCTTTTGGCACAGGTTGCTAATGGCATCGCTGTTGTCAGAGGCAGACACACAAAAAAAATGCCACACTGCTGAGCTCTGCGATGACGGCATTCTGGTGGTGGCAACAGCATGCGTTGATTGATGTGCTGTCTGGCTGACCCCGGGTGCCGATGCATGCTGTCCGACTGTGCCACTAGCTCCTTGCGATGACCTCCCCCTGCTTCAAACTCGTCTCCTCCTCCTCCTCCTCTCTGTCTCCCCATCTGAACTTTCCCCCTCTTCTTCTTCTCTTCTAGCGGGCACCCACGTGACATCCACGGACACATCATCATCAACCATTTCACTTGTATCTGACAAATCAACAAAGGAAGCAGCAGCGGGTACAACATCATCATCATCCTCACACCGTATGTCCATGTCTGTAATGCTGCCTGACTGAGACATATCACTGTTATCTACATCCTCTGTCAATGATGGTTGCACATCACTCATTTCTTCCAAATGATGTGTCAATAACTCCTCTGACAGATCAAGTGAAGCGGCTGTGGTGCTAGTGTTGGTGGTGGCGGAAGGCGGCGAGTGGCACTGGTCACTTGTGAGGTGCCCGAAGCTAAGCTGGATGTGGATGGTGCGTCAAGGTTAGGACTAGGGCGGAAGCTGTGGAAGATTGGGTGTCCTGTGTTAGCCATTCAACTAGGTCCTCCTCAGAACTTTTTGCGTCCATGGCATGTGGCCTCTGAACAATGTGCATAGTTGTAGGGTCTAAGGGAATCACAGCACCACGACCACGACGGCACCTGCGGGGTGGCCTGCCTCTGCCTGTCATTTTTTTTTAAAATGTACACTTACACTACTATTAAACAAATTATGAGTGGTGGCACTGGGCAAGTGGGCACAGTATACGCTGTGAGCCTGGCACAAAAAAGCAGACTAATGTTTCACAGTCAAAAATTTTTTTAAAAAAATATTTACAATACTGTTATAACAAATATGATTGGTGGCACTAGTTGGCACTTGGCAAGTGGGCCTGGCACACACGCTGGCAGGCAGGCAATTGCAATTAGATGACACTAGCTGACTGATGTTTCACAGTAAAAAAAAGTTTTTTTTTTTAAATATTTACAATACTGTTATAACAAATATGATTTGTGGCACTAGTTGGCAAGTGGGCCTGGCACACACGCTGGCAGTCAGGTAGGCAACTGCAATTCAATTGCACTAGCTGACTGATGATTCACAGTCCACAATTTTTTTTTTAAATATTTACACTACTGTTATAACAAATATGATTGGTGGCACTAGTTGGCAAGTGGGCCTGGCACACACGCTGGCAGGCAGGCAACTTCAATTAGATGACACTAGCAGACTGATGATTCACAGTCAAAAAAGTTTTTATTTTAAATATTTACACTACTGTTATAAAAATAAATATTTTTGTTGGCACTAGTTGGCAAGTGGGCCTGGCACACACGCTGGGAGGCAGGCAACTGCAATTAGATTTCACTAGCTGACTGATGTTTCACAGTCAAAAAAGTTTTTTTTTAAAATATTTAGACTACTGTTATAACAAATATGATTGGTGGCACTAGTTGGCAAATGGGCCTGGCACACATGCTGGCAGGCAGGCAACTTCAATTAGATGACACTAGCAGACTGATGATTCACAGTCAAAAAAGTTTTTATTTTAAATGTTTAGACTACTGTTATAACAAATATGATTGGTTGCACTAGTTGGCAAGTTTGCCTGGCACACACGCTGGCAGGCAGGCAACTTCAATTAGATGACACTAGCAGACTGATGTTTCACAGTCCAATAAGTTTTTTTAAAAAATATTTACACTACTGTTATAACAAATATGATTGGTGGCACTAGTTGGCAAGTGGGCCTGGCACACACGCTGGGAGGCAGGCAACTGCAACTAGATGACACTAGCTAACTGATGTTTCACAGTCAAAAAAGATTTTTTTTTAAATGTTTAGACTACTGTTATAACAAATATGATTGGTGGCACTAGTTGGAAAGTGGGCCTGGCACACATGCTGGCAGGCAGGCAATTTCAATTAGATGACACTAGCAGACTGATGATTCACAGTCAAAAAAGTTTATATTTTAAATATTTAGACTACTGTTATAACAAATATGATTGGTGGCACTAGTTGGCAAGTGGGCCTGGCACACACGCTGGTAGGCAGGCAACTTCAATTAGATGACACTAGCAGACTGATGATTCACGGTCAAAAAAGTTTTTATTTTAAATTTTTTAGACTACTGTTATAACAAATATGATTGGTGGCACTAGTTGGCAAGTGGGCCTGGCACACACGCTGGCAGGCAGGCAACTTCAATTAGATGACACTAGCAGACTGATGATTCACAGTCCAATAAGATTTTTTTTAAAATATTTACACTACTGTTATAACAAATTTGATTGGTGGCACTAGCTGGCAAGTGGGCCTGGCACACACGCTGGGAGGCAGGCAACTTCAATTAGATGACACTAGCAGACGGATGTTTCACAATCAAAAAAGTTTTTATTTTAAATATTTAGACTACTGTTACAACAAATATGATTGGTGGCACTAGTTGGCAAGTGGGCCTGGCACACACACTGGGAGGCAGGTAACTGCAATTAGATTACACTAGCTGACTGATGTTTCACAGTCAAAAAAGTATTTTTTTTAAATATTTACACTACTGTTATAACAAATATGATTGGTGGCACTAGTTGGCAAGTGGGCCTGGCACACACGCTGGCAGGCAGGCAACTGCAATTCAATTGCACTAGCAGACTGATGATTCACAGTCAAAAAAGTTTTTATTTAAAATATTTACACTACTGTTATAACAAATATGATTCGTGGCACTAGTTGGAAAGTGGGCCTGGCACACACGCTGGCAGACAGGCAACTGCAATTAAATACCACTAGCAGACTGATGTAAAAGGTTTTTTTTTTTAAAAGTTACACTAATGTTACAACAGATAGAAGTGGTGGAACTGAGGATGGAAGTAGGCACAGTATATGCTGGCAGCCTGACACACAGGCTGGCACTAGTAGTGGCAGGCTGGCCTGGCAACTAAAATTAAATAACACTAGAAGACTGATGTAAAAGTTTTTTTTTTTTTAAATTTAAACTAATGTTACACCAGATAGGAGTGGTGGCACTGAGGATGGAAGTAGGCATCACTGTTGTCAGAGGCAGACACACACAAAAAATGCCACACTGCTGAGCTCTGCGATGACGGCATTCTGGTGGTGGCAACAGCATGCGTTGATTGGCGTGCTGTCTGGCTGACCCCGGGTGCCGAAGCATGCTGTCCGACTGTGCCACTAGCTCCTTGCGACGACCTCCCAATGCTTCCAACTCGTCTCCTCCTCTCTGTCTCCCCATCTGAACTTTCCCCCTCTTCTTCTTCACTACTAGCGGGCACCCACGTGACATCTATGGACACATCTTCAACCGCTTCACTTGTATCTGACAAATCAACAAAGGAAGCAGCAGCAGGTACATCATCATCATCATCACACCGTACGTCCATGTCTGTAATGCTGCCTGACTGAGACATATCACTGTTATCTACATCCTCTGTCAATGATGGTTGCGCATCACTCATTTCTTCCAAATGATGTGTCAATAACTCCTCTGACAGATCAAGTGAAGCGGCTGTGGTGCTAGTGTTGGGGGTGGCGGCAGGCGGGCGAGTGGCACTGGTCACTTGAGAGGTGCCTGAAGCTAAGCTGGAGGTGGATGGTGCATCAAGGTTAGGACTAGGAGCGGAAGCGGAAGAAGATTGGGTGTCCTGTGTTAGCCATTCAACTAGGTCCTCCTCAGAACTTTTCGCGTCCATGGCACGTGGCCTCTGAACAATGTGCATAGTTGTAGGGTCTAAGGGACCACGACCACGACGGCACCTGTGGGGTGGCCTGCCTCTGCCTGTCATTTTTTTTTAAATGTACACTTACACTACTATTAAACAAATTATGAGTGGTGGCACTGGGCAAGTGGGCACAGTATACGCTGTGAGCCTGGCACAAAAAAGCAGACTGATGTTTCACAGTCAAAAATTATTTTTTTTAAATATTTACAATACTGTTATAACAAATATGATTGGTGGCACTAGTTGGCACTTGGCAAGTGGGCCTGGCACACACGCTGGCAGGCAGGCAACTGCAATTAGATGACACTAGCTGACTGATGTTTCACAGTCAAAAAAGTATTTTTTAAAATATTTACAATACTGTTATAACAAATATGATTTGTGGCACTAGTTGGCAAGTGGGCCTGGAATACACGCTGGCAGGCTGGCAGACAACTGCAATTCAATTGCACTAGCAGACTGATGATTCATAGTCCAATTTTTTTTTTTTAAATATTTACAATACTGTTATAACAAATATGATTGGTGGCACTAGTTGGCAAGTGGGCCTGGCACACACGCTGGCAGGCAGGCAACTTCAATTAGATGACACTAGCAGACTGATGATTCACAGTCAAAAAAGTTTTTATTTTAAAATATTTACACTACTGTTATAAAAAAAAAATATTTTTGTTGGCACTAGTTGGCAAGTGGGCCTGGCACACACGCTGGGAGGCAGGCAACTGCAATTAGATTACACTAGCTGACTGATGTTTCACAGTCAAAAAAGTTTTCATTTTAAATATTTAGACTACTGTTATAACAAATATGATTGGTGGCACTAGGTGGCAAGTGGGCCTGGCACACACGCTGGCAGGCAGGCAGGCAACTTCAATTAGATGACACTAGCAGACTGATGATTCACAGTCAAAAAAGTTTATATTTTAAATATTTAGACTACTGTTATAACAAATATTATTGGTGGCACTAGTTGGCAAGTGGGCCTGGCACACACGCTGGCAGGCAGGCATCTTCAATTAGATGACACTAGCAGACAGATGATTCACAGTCAAAAAAGTTTTCATTTTAAATATTTAGACTACTGTTATAACAAATATGATTGGTGGCACTAGTTTGCAAGTGGGCCTGGCACACATGCTGGCAGGCAGGCAACTTCAATTAGATGACACTAGCAGACTGATGTTTCACAGTCCAATAAGTTTTTTAAAAAAATATTTAAACTACTGTTATAATAAATATGATTGGTGGCACTAGTTGGCAAGTGGGCCTGGCACACACGCTGGGAGGCAGGCAACTGCAATTAGATGACACTAGCAGACTGATGTTTCACGGTCAAAAAAGTTTTTTTTTAAATATTTAGACTACTGTTATAACAAATATGATTGGTGGCACTAGTTGGCAAGTGGGCCTGGCACACACGCTGGGAGGCAGGCAACTGCAATTAGATGACACTAGCTGACTGATGTTTCACTGTCAAAAAAGTTTTTTTTTAAATATTTAGACTACTGTTATAACAAATATGATTGGTGGCACTAGTTGGCAAGTGGGCCTGGCACACACGCTGGCAGGAAGGCAACTTCAATTAGATGACACTAGCAGACTGATGATTCACAGTCAAAAAAGTTTTTATTTTAAATATTTAGACTACTGTTATAACAAATATGATTGGTGGCACTAGTTGGCAAGTGGGCCTGGCACACACGCTGGCAGGCAGGCAACTTCAATTAGATGACACTAGCAGACTGATGTTTTACAGTCCAATAAGTTTTTTTAAAAAATATTTACACTACTGTTATAACAAATATGATTGGTGGCACTAGTTGGCAAGTGGGCCTGGCACACACACACTGGGAGGCAGGCAACTGCAATTAGATTACACTAGCTGACTGATGTTTCACAGTCAAAAAAGTATTTTTTTTAAATATTTACACTACTGTTATAACAAATATGATTGGTGGCACTAGTTGGCAAGTGGGCCTGGCACACATGCTGGCAGGCAGGCAACTTCAATTAGATGACACTAGCAGACTGATGTTTCACAGTCCAAAAAGTTTTTTTAAAAAAATATTTACACTACTGTTATAACAAATATGATTGGTGGCACTAGTTGGCAAGTGGGCCTGGCACACACTCTGGGAGGCAGGCAATTTCAATTAGATGTTACTAGCAGACTGATGTTTCACAGTCAAAAAAGTTTTTATTTTAAATATTTAGACTACTGTTATAGCAAATATGATTGGTGGCACTAGTTGGCAAGTGGGCCTGGCACACACGCTGGCAGGCAGGCAACTTCAATTAGATGACACTAGCAGACAGATGATTCACAGTCAAAAAAGTTTTCATTTTAAATATTTAGACTACTGTTATAACAAATATGATTGGTGGCACTAGTTGGCAAGTGGGCCTGGCACACATGCTGGCAGGCAGGCAACTTCAATTAGATGACACTAGCAGACTGATGTTTCACAGTCCAATAAGTTTTTTAAAAAAAATATTTAAACTACTGTTATAATAAATATGATTGGTGGCACTAGTTGGCAAGTGGGCCTGGCACACACGCTGGGAGGATGGCAACTGCAATTAGATGACACTAGCTAACTGATGTTTCACGGTCAAAAAAGTTTTTTTTAAAATATTTAGACTACTGTTATAACAAATATGATTGGTGGCACTAGTTGGCAAGTGGGCCTGGCACACACGCTGGCAGGCAGGCAACTTCAATTAGATGACACTAGCAGACTGATGATTCACAGTCAAAAAAGTTTATATTTTAAATATTTAGACTACTGTTATAACAAATATGATTGGTGGCACTAGTTGGCAAGTGGGCCTGGCGCACACACTGGGAGGCAGGCAACTTCAATTAGATGACACTAGCAGACTGATGATTCACAGTCAAAAAAGTTTTTATTTTAAATATTTAGACTACTGTTATAACAAATATGATTGGTGGCACTAGTTGGCAAGTGGGCCTGGCGCACACACTGGGAGGCAGGCAACTTCAATTAGATGACACTAGCAGACTGATGTTTTACAGTCCAATAAGTTTTTTTAAAAAATATTTACACTACTGTTATAACAAATATGATTGGTGGCACTAGTTGGCAAGTGGGCCTGGCACACACACACTGGGAGGCAGGCAACTGCAATTAGATTACACTAGCTGACTGATGTTTCACAGTCAAAAAAGTATTTTTTTTAAATATTTACACTACTGTTATAACAAATATGATTGGTGGCACTAGTTGGCAAGTGGGCCTGGCACACATGCTGGCAGGCAGGCAACTTCAATTAGATGACACTAGCAGACTGATGTTTCACAGTCCAAAAAGTTTTTTTAAAAAAATATTTACACTACTGTTATAACAAATATGATTGGTGGCACTAGTTGGCAAGTGGGCCTGGCACACACTCTGGGAGGCAGGCAATTTCAATTAGATGTTACTAGCAGACTGATGTTTCACAGTCAAAAAAGTTTTTATTTTAAATATTTAGACTACTGTTATAGCAAATATGATTGGTGGCACTAGTTGGCAAGTGGGCCTGGCACACACGCTGGCAGGCAGGCAACTTCAATTAGATGACACTAGCAGACAGATGATTCACAGTCAAAAAAGTTTTCATTTTAAATATTTAGACTACTGTTATAACAAATATGATTGGTGGCACTAGTTGGCAAGTGGGCCTGGCACACATGCTGGCAGGCAGGCAACTTCAATTAGATGACACTAGCAGACTGATGTTTCACAGTCCAATAAGTTTTTTAAAAAAAATATTTAAACTACTGTTATAATAAATATGATTGGTGGCACTAGTTGGCAAGTGGGCCTGGCACACACGCTGGGAGGATGGCAACTGCAATTAGATGACACTAGCTAACTGATGTTTCACGGTCAAAAAAGTTTTTTTTAAAATATTTAGACTACTGTTATAACAAATATGATTGGTGGCACTAGTTGGCAAGTGGGCCTGGCACACACGCTGGCAGGCAGGCAACTTCAATTAGATGACACTAGCAGACTGATGATTCACAGTCAAAAAAGTTTATATTTTAAATATTTAGACTACTGTTATAACAAATATGATTGGTGGCACTAGTTGGCAAGTGGGCCTGGCGCACACACTGGGAGGCAGGCAACTTCAATTAGATGACACTAGCAGACTGATGATTCACAGTCAAAAAAGTTTTTATTTTAAATATTTAGACTACTGTTATAACAAATATGATTGGTGGCACTAGTTGGCAAGTGGGCCTGGCACACACGCTGGCAGGCAGGCAACTTCAATTAGATGACACTAGCAGACTGATGTTTTACAGTCCAATAAGTTTTTTTTTTTTAAATATTTACACTACTGTTATAACAAATATGATTGGTGGCACTAGTTGGCAAGTGGGCCTGGCACACACACTGGGAGGCAGGCAACTGCAATTAGATTACACTAGCTGACTGATGTTTCACAGTAAAAAAAGTATTTTTTTTAAATATTTACACTACTGTTATAACAAATATGATTGGTGGCACTAGTTGGCAAGTGGGCCTGGCACACATGCTGGCAGGCAGGCAACTTCAATTAGATGACACTAGCAGACAGATGTTTCACAGTCCAAAAAGTTTTTTTTTTTAATATTTACACTACTGTTATAACAAATATGATTGGTGGCACTAGTTGGCAAGTGGGCCTGGCACACACTCTGGGAGGCAGGCAACTTCAATTAGATGATACTAGCAGACTGACGTTTCACAGTCAAAAATTTTTTTATTTTAAATATTTAGACTACTGTTATAGCAAATATGATTGGTGGCACTAGTTGGCAAGTGGGCCTGGCACACATGCTGGCAGGCAGGCAACTTCAATTAGATGACACTAGCAGACTGATGTTTCACAGTCCAAAAAGTATTTTTTTTTTATTATTTACACTACTGTTATAACAAATATGATTGGTGGCACTAGTTGGCAAGTGGGCCTGGCACACACTCTGGGAGGCAGGCAACTTCAATTAGATGATACTAGCAGACTGACGTTTCACAGTCAAAATTTTTTTTATTTTAAATATTTAGACTACTGTTATAGCAAATATGATTGGTGGCACTAGTTGGCAAGTGGGCCTGGCACACATGCTGGCAGGCAGGCAACTTCAATTAGATGACACTAGCAGACTGATGTTTCACAGTCCAAAAAGTTTTTTTTTTAAATATTTACACTACTGTTATAACAAATATGATTGGTGGCACTAGTTGGCAAGTGGGCCTGGCACACACGCTGGGAGGCAGGCAACTGCAATTAGATTACACTAGCTGACTGATGTTTCACAGTCAAAAAAAGTATTTTTTTAAAATATTTACACTACTGTTATAACAAATATGATTGGTGGCACTAGTTGGCAAGTGGGCCTGGCACACACGCTGGGAGGCAGGCAACTGCAATTCAATTGCACTAGCAGACTGATGATTCACAGTCAAAAAAGTTTTTATTTAAAATATTTACACTACTGTTATAACAAATATGATTTGTGGAACTAGTTGGAAAGTGGGCCTGGCACACACGCTGGCAGACAGGCAACTGCAATTAAATACCACTAGCAGACTGATGTAACAGTTTTTTTTTTAAAAGTTACACTAATGTTACAACAGATAGAAGTGGTGGAACTGAGGATGGAAGTAGGCATAGTATATGCTGGCAGCCTGACACACAGGCTGGCACTAGTAGTGGCAGGCTGGCCTGGCAACTAAAATTAAATAACACTAGAAAACTGATGTAAAAGTTTTTTTTAAAAAAAATTTAAACTAATGTTACACCAGATAGGAGTGGTGGCACTGAGGATGGAAGTAGGCACAGTATATGCTGGCAGCCTGACACACAGGCTGGCACTAGTGGCAGGCGCAGCCTGGCCTGGCAACTAAAATTAAATAACACTAGAAGAGGACTGATGTACAAGTTTTTTTTTTTTTTTTAAATTACACTAATGTTACCCCAGATATAAGTGGTGGAAAACAGAGCTATTAATCACAGTATATGATGTGGGCCTGACACACAGGCCTGATGGAAAATGAAATTAGATTACACTAGCAAAATGATGTAAAAGTTTTTTTTTTTTTAAATTTACACTAATGTTAACCAGATATCAGTGGTGGCACAGAAGAATTAATCACAGTATATGATGTGGGCCTGACACACAGGCCTGATAGAAAATGAAATTAGATTACACTAGCAAAATGAGGTAAAAGTTTTTTTTTAAAATTTACACTAATGTTAAGCAGATATCAGTGGTGACACTAAAAACAGTATATGCTGTGAGCCTCAGACACAGGCTGACAGCCAGGCAAATGCAAATAAAATTACAAATAAAAAAAACAAAAACGACTGAAGTTCTAGCCCTAAAAAGGGCTTTTTGGGCTGAAGTTCTAGCCCTAAAAAGGGCTTTTTCGGGTGCTGTCCTTACAGCAGAGATTAGATGAGTCCTTCAGGACTGTAGTGGACACTAAATACACTAGCCTAGCTATCTATTTCCCTATAAAATCAGCAGCAGCAGCTAAACCTCCTCTCACTAAGAAAGCAGGATCGTAATGAATCTAAAATGGCTGATGCCCAGGAGCTCGGAGGGTCTGTGAGGGAGTGTCTGCTGCTGATTGGCTGAACTGTGTCTGCAGACTGTGAGATACAGGGTCAAAGTTTCCTCAATGATGACAAATAGGGGGCGTTGGCGAACGCGAACAAGCTAAGATCACCGGGAACTGTTCTCCGGCGAACTGTTCGCGACATTACTAGTGGCTAGAAGGTGTGGGTGGTAATTGCAACAATGGAGGTGTGCTTGAAATATACTACACGCTTTGTACAATAGGTTGCCAGCCCAGCAATTCCTGCAAGCCGTACCACAGCATGATATACAGGAGAGTTTCTGTTTGACCCCCATGTCTGGTTGTTTGAGCTCATTATAGCCTGAGTGATAAATATATATATTATACAGGGCTCAAAATTTCAAGTCCTAAGCTACTAGCCAGGAAAAAAATGTTACTCGCCACTTCTAATCCCACCCACAACACACCCACTACTTCACCCCCTCTGCATATGTTTAGCCATTGTGAAACATTTTGTAATATTGTTTTTATTTTATAAGATAAATTAAATAATGCTACATACAGTAATAAACAAACAAAAATAAGTTCATAGCAGTTAGAAACATCAGCTAGATGTTCTGGGGAAGACAACCGCTGGATAGAAAAAGGAAGTTGTTGAACTGAGAGAATGCCGAGAGTGCTGACAGTTATGTAAAGGTCATAGAAGACCTGTTTTTTTTTTGTTTTTTTTATAATTATCATCTCTCCCTTCTTGCTCTTAACTATCTATCTCGACTCCCTCCTCTCTCCAATCTCGCTCTTTATCCTCTCCCTTCTCTCTTACGTTATGGGGCCTATTTATCAAGCCGTCAACTGTGCTGCATTCACCGGCACCAATACGCTAGCCTAATATCACCTAATATCGCTGCCGCAGAACCTGAATACGTTCACCATATTTAACAAAAAAGCTGTCAAAAAGCTGTGCACCAAGTACGGGGCGATGAGCAGCGGACTCTTGATAACTAACAGTCATCAATCTCGCTGCTCTTCGGCTTTTTCACAGCTTTATTTGTATACTGTCACTAAACACCCACACTATACTAAACTGTTTAACCCCTATACCGCCGCTCCTGGACCCCGCCGCAACTAAATAAAGTTATTACCCCTATCCTGCCGCTCCCGGAGCCCACCGCAACTAAATAAATGTATTAACCCCTAAACCACCAGCCCCCCACATCGCCATAAACTAAATTAACCTATTAATCCCTAAACCTAACAACCCGCAAACTTTATATTAAATATTAACTCATCCCTTTCTAATAATACATTTAAACTTATCTTTAGATTTAAATTAAACTATATTAAACTATTAATTAACCTACCCTATTATAAAAAAAATTACATTAAGCGATATTAAATTATTAATTAACCTATTCTAACTATTATACTAAAATTACATTAAACTATATTAAACTAATAATTAATCTACCCTAACTATTATAATAAAATTACATTAAACTATATTAAACTAATAATTAATCTACCCTAACTATTATACTAAAATTACATTAAACTATAATAAATTAATAATTAATCTAACCTAACTTTTATACTATAAATTACATAAAACTACAAATTAAAATAACTATATTATATATTTAAACACCTAACCCTACTCAAATAATTTAATTCTACACTAAAAAATTACAAAGTTACAAAAAACTAACAACTAAGTTACCAAAAATAACAAACACTAAGTTACACAAAAAATAAACACTAAGCAACAAAAAATAAAAAAGAAATTATCAAAGCTTTAAACTAATTACACCTAATCTAAGGGCCCTATGAAAATAAAAAAGCCCCCCAAAATAAAAAAAATACCTAGCCTACAATAAACTACAAATAGCCCTTAAAAGGGCCTTTTGCGGGGCATTGCCCCAAAGTAATCAGCTCTTTTACCTGTAAAAAAAATACAAATACCCCCCCAACAGTAAAACCCACCACCCACACAACCAACCCCCCCTAAAAAAACCTAAGCTCCCCATTGCCCTGAACAGGGCATTTGGATGGGCATTGCCCTTAAAAGGGCATTTAGCTCTTTTGCAGGCCCAAGTCCTAATCTAAAACTAAAACCCACCCAATAAACCCTTAAAAAAAATCCTAACACTAACCCCAGAAGATTTACTTACAGTTTTGAAGATGACATCCATCCTCCAAGAAGCCGGGAGAAGTCCTCAACGAAGCGACTGAAGTCTTCATCCAAGCCCGCAGAAGTCTTCACCCAAACAGTATCTTCTATCTTCATCAATCTGGCGCGGAGCGGCTCCATCTTCAAGACATCCGAAGCGGAGCATCCTCTTCCTTCCGACGACTACCGACGAATGAAGGTTCCTTTAAATGACGTCATCCAAGATGGTGTCCATTAGATTCCGATTGGCTGATAGAATTCTATCAGCCAATCGGAATTAAGGTTGAAAAAATCCTATTGGCTGTTGCAATCAGCCAATAGGATTGAGCTTTCATCCTATTGGCTGATCCAATTAGCCAATAGGATTGAGCTCACATTCTATTGGCTATTCCAATCAGCCAATAGAATACAAGCTCAATCCTATTGGCTGATTGCAACAGCCAATAGGATTTTTTCAACCTTAATTCCGATTGGCTGATAGAATTCTATCAGCCAATCAGAATCTAAGGGACGCCATCTTGGATGACGTCATTTAAAGGAACCTTCATTCCGAAGAAGCCATCGTCAGAAGAGGATGCTCCGCGTCGGATGTCTTGAAGATGGAGCTGCTCCGCGCTGGATGGATGAAGATAGAAGATGCCGTCTGGGTGAAGACTTCTGCGGGCTTGGATGAAGACTTCGGCTGCTTCGTTGAGGACTTCTCCCGGCTTTTTGGAGGATGGATGTCGGATCTTCAAAACCGAAAGTAAATCTTCTGGGGTTAGTCTTAGGATTTTTTTTAAGGGTTTATTGGGTGGGTTTTAGTTTTAGATTAGGACTTGGGCCTGCAAAAGAGCTAAATGCCCTTTTAAGGGCAATGCCCACGCAAATGCCCTTTTCAGGGCAATGGGGAGCTTAGGTTTTTTTAGATAGTATTTTATTTAGGGGGATGGTTGTGTGAGTGGTGGGTTTTACTGTTGGGGGGGTATTTGTATTTTTTTTTTACAGGTAAAAGAGCTGATTACTTTGGGGCAATGCCCAGCAAAAGGCCCTTTTAAGGGCTATTTGTAGTTTATTGTAGGTTAGGGGGGGCTTATTTTGGGGGGCTTTTTTATTTTCATAGGGCCCTTAGATTAGGTGTAATTAGTTTAAAGCTTTGATAATTTATTTTTTATTTTTTGTAACTTAGTGTTTATTTTTTGTGTAACTTAGTGTTTGTTATTTTTGGTAACTTAGTTGTTAGTTTTTTGTAACTTTGTAATATTTTAGTGTAGAATTAAATTATTTGAGTAGGGTTAGGTGTTTAAATATATAATATAGTTAATTTAATTTGTAGTTTTATGTAATTATAGTATAAAAGTTAGGTTAGATTAATTATTAATTTAATATAGTTTAATGTAATTTTATTATAATAGTTAGGGTAGGTTAATTATTAATTTAATATAGTTTAATGTCATTTTATTATAATAGTTAGAATAGGTTAATTATTAGTTTAATATAGTTTAATTTAAATCTAAAGATAAGTTTAAATTTATTATAAGATAGGAATGAGTTAATATTTAATATAAAATTAGCGGGTTGTTAGGTTTAGGGATTAATAGGTTAATTTAGTTTATGGCGATGTGGGGGACTGGCGGTTTATGGGTTAATAGTTTTATTTAGTTGCGGTGGGCTCCGGGGGTGGCAGGATAGGGGTTAATAACTTTATGTAGGTGGTGGCAGTATAGGGGGTGGCAGATTAGGGGTTAATAACATAATGTAGGTGGCGGCGGTATAGGGGGTGGCAGATTAGGGGTTAATAACATAATGTAGGTGGCGGCGGTATAGGGGGTGGCAGATTAGGGGTTAATAACATAATGTAGGTGTCAGCGGTGTCAGGGCGGCAGATTTGGGGTTAATAAGTATAATGTAGGTGTCGGGGCGGCGGATTAGGGGTGTTTAGACTCAGGTTTATGTTAGGGTGTTAGGTGTAAACATAATTTTTATTCTACCATAGGAATCAATGTGATATCGGGCAGCAGCGAACATGAGCTTTCGCTGCTTTCAGACTCCCATTGATTCCTATGGCATCCGCCGCCTCCAGGGCAGCGGATTGAAAACCAGGTACGCTGGGCCGGAATAGTGGCAAGCGTACCTGATAGTTATTTGATAGCAAAAGTAGTCAGATAGTGCCGAATTTGCATTCAGAACATCTATAGTGACATAAGCATCGATCTGTGTCGGACTGAGACCGGCGGATCATATGTTACGTAACAAAATTCTACTTTTGCCAGTCTTTAGCCTTTGATAAATAAGGCAAATCAGGATCGCCACAACAGTTGACAGCTTGATAAATAGGCCCCCAAATATTCTATTTGCACTCTCCCCTCTCTCATATGTTTTCACTCTTTTTTTTCTCTATTGTCTCTTAACTCACTCTATATTCTCCACTTTCACATTTCCTATACAATCTCTCTGCCCCATTTATCCTCTCAGAAGTAACAGTCTAAGCAATAATGGTGTCCCTACTGCCATAGTGGAATAACATATCCTTGCACTTTCATGGCTATATAATATCCCTTTAGATAATAGTTTTAGCACATAGCCCAAAATGTGTGTTTGACAAAGCTGCAATAGAAGTGTACATTCTGCAAATACTTTGCTACTTACAACATGCCCCCAGGCTTCAGACCCCAATATGCCCCCTAGGCCTCCATTAAATTTCCGCTCGCCAATAGCTAGTGGGCTAGTGAAAAGTTTTAGCCCCTGTATACTGTATATATATATATATATATATATATATATATATATATATATATATGTAAATATGATTAATACAGTACAAACAAAATAGGGAGAGAAATACATAATGTATCTATACTCAATGAATCAGATACTAAAAAATTTTTATTATTTATTAATCCCGCAGATATAAGTCCGCAAGGGGTTATGGTGGAGACCCTCTAAATTTAAATGTTATATAAAAAGCAAGAGTAGAAGGAACCAGAATTATAAAGCCTAATTTTGAATGAGAGGGAATTCAGCACTCTTTATTGTCCAATCATATCAAAAGTAAGATATATAGGAATGGAGCCCACATCACACAGATGAACCACAACGGCTGTAAATTAACACAAAGTATAATTTAATAACAACACCAAAAATAGTGTACAGAAAGATACCTTCCCTTCCCATAGAAAGGTGCTTCTAAAACACAATAAATAGGCAGCTGCCAGTAAAAAAATGCCTATGCAAGCTTACAGGTTATATGATATTAATAGCGGACAAACAGTGTAGCTCTAACAAAGCTAAAATGTTAATTGAACCAGCTGGTTTAGATCATGTGCATAAATTCTCAAGATCAGCGTATAGCAGTCCTGCCATCAATACCTGTATAATACCCAGGTATCAAACTTGTAATCCAGAAAGAGAGCTTGCACAGTGACGAATTAAGTCAGTCGCAGCTGAAAGGTTGTTGTTATGATCCTATAGGTGGTATGGAACTCAACTGCAGATATCGTATTAAGATGGGTTGTAGTAGTAGCAATGAGCTGCTAGGAGACGTAAATCAGAGCAACTGTTACTAGGCTATATTTATCATATATCGAGGTATTCACCTTAACAAGGATGATAAGGTACTATAGAATGATAGAATATGACACTTCTGCTATATTGGTCACTTTGGGGTTTATGACCAGCTAGCTCCCAGTGAAGGTTAAAGACAAACTTACTCTTAGAAAAGGTTGGTCAGGCTAGCTTCACTCTAGGATACTTGGGAGAGATTAGAGACAGCGTACTGTAAGGATCAATTGATTACCAGCCAGTTCAATACAGCGTAGGATAGGACAAACAGGCTTGAGCAGAAGTGACAGAGAATGCAGTGCTGAGCAGCGGTAACTCGCTGTGGATACTTAAGCACGCTACTTCTTACTGTTAGTGCAAGACTTGCTGTTGAGGAACTTATGGTTATCCGGTATCCAGAAACAGTTCAGCACACACGAGGAGAGAGAAGACTGACACCGGCTGTTTGTTCAAGCGTTACTGTCATGAACTCCTCAGTTCCACCTTAACTTATGTTACTACATCTCACATACCACCTTAAGAATCAATTATCTGGCTCTCTTTTCCTTTAAAAGCTCTCCATTTCCCATACACCTTTGCTGGTTTATTGAAGGTTGATACCCACTCCCTCTCCAGCCTTTCTTGTTACTTGTCTAAAACAGAGTATCACTTGTTCCGTGATTAACTCTGTCTCCTTCAACTGAAGCTACTTCTCATCTAAAGCAGAAGTCACCTGTTGCAACTGCAACACGCACGCCATTCTAACAACTTCCAGCTTAACGGACACAGGCCGCAATCTGCAGAGAGGATCAGAGAGGCTGCACGCACACAGCTGCTAGAGCCAGGTTCCGTATACAAGTGTTAGCATTGCCGTTAAGACTGTGAACTTATCTTTACCGTATGGTGTAATGTTTAACAGCGCAGCAAGCTGATACAGTATTCTTAACACTGTTTACAAATCTTTACTGCAAGGTGTATTATTTAAAGGCCCAGCAAGCTGAAACAGTAAACTTAACACTGTGAATTTATCTTTACCACAAGGTGCATTATTTAAAGGGCCAGCAAGCTGAAACAGTAAACTTAACACTGTGAACTTATCTTTACCACAAGGTGTATTATTTAAAGGGCCAGCAAGCTGAAACATTATACTCCACACTGTGAACTTATCTTTACCGCAAGGTGTATTATTTAAAGGCACAGTATTACCTTAAAGGGCACCTCACTTATCTGTCACAAACCTATATAAACTGCTACTTATTATCTAAAAGTTTACATAGTACAAACTTATCTCTGGACCCAGATATAATTCACCTGATCTTACTACTTATAATTTTGAGGTGAATATTCCGGGCTACATTAATCCAGGTGATTAAGACTCTGTCTCCTCACTAGCAGACAGACTTAATCACATGATACATACAAACTATTTACCAGAGAATACTCATAATCAGACTAAAGAAACAGCAATCGAATTGCTGATCATTACATAATAAACCAGCCTTAAAATCTATATTTGATAATGGAGCCCAGTGACCTGACATCACAAATCCATACCCTAAATCAGCGTTTGGATAGTCTGACACAGGCTTTTAGAGAGCTGCAGCTAGATAACCAGAGTCTCAAAGCCTGTTTAAGGGAAGCGTTGTCAAATAGGAACTCTGGAACTGATCATCAAGCAGAAACCCAAGTCTCCTACCCGGAGAAATTTTCTGGAGATCGTTCCACGTTTAGGAATGCATGCCTCTTGCTTTTTGACCTTCGTCCTAGGACATATGCAACTGATAGGTCCAAGGTTCTAACCATACTCTCCTATCTCAGGGGAGAACCCAGGGCCTGGGCCGACTCCTTTTATGAGACCCAGGACCCCATTCTAAATTCCCTGGATGCTTTCCTAAAGGCATTATCAGGCCTCTACGATGACCCCTACCGTCAAATAACTGCAGAAAGTAAACTCAGGAACTTAAAGCAGTCTAAAGCACCGGTAGAAGAGTACATTACCAGATTTAGAATCTGGGCTAGAGATTCCCTCTGGAATGAGGTATCTCTAAAAAACCAATACCGTCTTGGACTTACAGAGGAGATCAAGGATGAGCTCGCCAGGATTGGTATACCGGATCGTCTTGACGACCTTTATGCCCTCACGATTACAATTGACAGACGCCTTAGAGAGAGGAAGCAGGAAAGAAGCCCATCTACAGCACCTGTTCGCAGGGTACTGCCAACTCCTCCAACCGTTGGTCCACCATCCGACCAACCCATGGACATCAGTTTTATTAGGGGTCCACTTACCCCGCAGGAAAAGGCTAGACGCCGAACTGCGAATTTATGTATGTACTGCGCAGGTACTGGTCATGCAGTTAAGGAGTGCCCTCTATTACTAAAGCAGAAGATAGGTAAGATCCATAACATAAAACATTGTTTCCACACAAAAACCACTGCTACAGCTTACCTTACCATTCCCTTGCTTTTGCAGTGGGACCGACACAGGATAGAGTGTAACGCCATCATCGATACAGGCGCTTGCGCCAACTTTATTGATTTACGTTTGGTTGAATTAAATAAAATACCCTTTCAGTTTTAAAAGCACACCTTTGCCTATAAAAGTCATTGATGGTTCGCATTTATCATCTGGTCCAGTGTCTCAACAGACTATTCCTTTACTCGTTTCCTCTCCACCTGGTCACACTGAAACTATCTCCTTTGACATTATTTCTTCTCCCATTTACCCTATTGTTCTGGGAATCACTTGGCTTCAACTACACCAACCTGTGGTACATTGGGATACCCTCACCATTTCATTCTCCTCTCCCTACTGTGTCTCAACTTGTTTTCCAAACACTCACTTGTTCACTACTTCCTCATCACCTATTCCTACACAATATCTTGACTTCTCTGCTGTCTTCAATAAAACAGAAGCCGAGTCGTTGCCCCCACATAGGCCTTACGATTGCCCCATAGACTTACTTCCCAGGGCAACCATTCCCTATGGCCACATCTATCCTCTTTCTAGACCTGAATTGGCTCATTTAAAAACCTAGTTTGTATTGTAGGTAGAGAAAAGAAGCATTATAATGGCACACTTAAAGGTTTATAATACCTGGAGAGTGTAGATGGAAGGTAGATATGTTATAGCCAAAAATAGACCAAAAAAATATTAAAATATACCTTTTATTCAATATGCATTAAAATAGATGTGTGGACCATGCCACCAATAAAACCAATGTATGTAATTAACGTGTTGGTGTAAATTAAAAACGTTATCAATGATGAGCACTGCTAGTCCTCCAAGACAAAACTAGTTGTTTTGTCAAATAATCAATTAAAAGTAGTTATATATATTCAGTATATATTCTCCTAAGTAAGATATATCCTAGCCCTGACAATCAGTCAGGATCAACACTATATATCTAGGATAAGAACTGTAACGCCATGGTGATGGGCTAAAACAAATAAGGGTATATATATATTGGCACACTGAAGTCTTAATTAACGTAATATCGTATGTCCACAATAACTGAGCTTAGTAGCAAAACAGTGCGCTCAAAAGTAAATACCCATTTATTACCTATTAATACCGTAACCGCTTGCGTTATAGTTAAGGAATTGTTAAATATAAATTACTAGGAGAGTAATAAATGGCATAAGCGTATAGCGGTAAACACTTATATATCCCACTGTATTGTAAAACAATCTATTTAAAGCGATCTCCCATAAGGGAGAAAATAAGCCCCACAATAGTTACTAAATTATAAGGCAGTGGGCTGAGTAGCGTTATAAGAACTTATTGCCAGATAGGCCAACAGTTAAACCGCTAAATACTATTAGGTATTAGAACTACAATACTATCTATTTCAACAACATTATAGAACACGGAGGACAAGCAGTGCGTACGCCTGACGCGCGTTTCGCATCTGCTTTATAAAGGCCCAGCAAGCTGAAACAGGAAACTTAACACTGTGAACTTATCTTTACCACAAGGTGTATTATTTAAAGGGCCAGCAAGCTGAAACAGTAAACTTAACATTGTGAACTTATCTTTACCACAAGGAGTATTATTTAAAGGGCCAGCAAGCTGAAACATTATACTCCACACTGTGAACTTATCTTTACCGCAAGGTGTATTATTTAAAGGCACAGTATTACCTTAAAGGGCACCTCACTTATCTGTCACAAACCTATATAAACTGCTACTTATTATCTAAAAGTTTACATAGTACAAACTTATCTCTGGACCCAGATATAATTCACCTGATCTTACTACTTATAATTTTGAGGTGAATAATCCGGGCTACATTAATCCAGGTGATTAAGACTCTGTCTCCTCACTAGCAGACAGACTTAATCACATGATACATACAAACTATTTACCAGAGAATACTCATAATCAGACTAAAGAAACAGCAATCGAATTGCTGATCATTACAGTTACACGCTAGCCGGATCTTGCAGCACAGCTGTTTGCTCTGAGTGCCGATGCTGAGACACGGAACGCTTCACACAGCGTCTTCAGGAACTTGCTGGGGTATGGTTGGAATAAACAACTGTTGAATCCCTAGAGGGGAAACTTAGAGGGATTTAAGGCTTCGGTTACGTTAGGTAGCTTCAAGGAGATGCGCGTTCATGAACCTGCAAACACAAAATACTAAAGCGGGGAAAAAGGTGGTGTGTCTAGTTGAAATAACCTGGCGTTACGTTACACATCCCCCCCCCTCAGGACAGCATCCCAGAGGCTGTAAAACGGGGCCGATCTGGATGTCGTCTGTGGAAAAGCATCACCAAACATGGGGCTTGAACATGAGTTGCTGGCTCCCAAGAATCTTCTTCTGATTCGTACCCTTTCCAATGGATTAGGTATTGGAGTACACCATTATGGATCCTGGAGTCTATAATTGAGTCTACTTCGTACTCCTGATCAGGATCCATTAGAGTCTCCATTCCAGGATCAGTTTTCGGTTGACGAGTGCAGTGGTATGGTTTCAGTAAGGAAACATGAAACGTAGGATGTATGCAATAAGAAGTTGGTAGTTCTAAGGATACTGCATTTTCATTAATGATTGGAGAAAGGTCCAATGAAAGTAGCGCTGAGTTTTTTTACTTGGAGTGCAAAGCTTAATGTGTTTCGTGGACAACCATACTTTGTCTCCGATTTTATATGATGGTGCTTTATGTCTTCGTAGGTCATAGTAGTGCTTTTGGGTTACTTGTGCATCTGCAATAGTATTCTTGAGGTCCTGAAACAAATCAATTAAAGTATTGGTGGTATCATCCACTAGTGGACAGGAGGTGTCGATTTGAGGGTGTAACAAACTTGGGATGGAATCCATAATTAGCATGGAAAGGTGATCTTTTAGTTGTGGAATTTACAGTCTTATTATAGTCATATTCTGCCATAGGTAAATTTTGACTTCAATGGTGTTATTGTGAAGATCAGTAGCATCGAAGGAACTGCTCCAGCCACTGGTTGACTCTTTCGGTTTGTCCGTTAGTCTGTGGATGGAAGGATGTACTGCATTGATGTTCTACCTACATATTCTTACAGAGTTCCTTCCAAAAACGAGATGTAAACTGTGTCCCCCTGTCGGTTATGATTTTTTTTAGGCAACCCATGTAGTTTCACTATATGGGTGAGGAACATGTTTGCTGTTTCAGTAGATGTAGGTAGTTTGTGAAATGGAATGAAGTGTGCCATTTTTGTTAGAAGGTCAACAACTACTAAGATTGTGTTATGGTTGTTTGAGTTAGGAAGTTCTACAATGAAATCCATACCGATCATGTTCCAGGGTCTGTCAGGAATATGTAGGGATGTAAGCAGTCCAAAAGAAGGTCTTCTGTCAGTTTTAGTAGTAGTACATATTGGGCAAGACAGGACATAATCTCTGATTGAAACTTTCATAAATGGCCACCAGTAGTTTCTTAATTCGGTAGTTTTATTTATTCCTGGATGCTCTGCCATAGGGGGGTCATGATGATCTTGTATGACAGAGATTCGTAGGGAAGTGGGAACGTATATTTTCCCTTGATGGTAGTAAAGTCCATCTGAATGTTTTTCGAGTTTAATTTCTGGGGGAACCCCATCATTATGTTGTATAGTCTATATTTGGTCAGTGAAACTCGGGGTGAGTCCTATTATTTGTTCAGAAGGTATAACTATAGTGGATTGACTTGATGTAGGGGGTCTCTTCTCCATTCTTGAGAGGGCTTCTGCCTTTCCATTTTTATGTCCAGGTCTATAGGTTATATGAAATTGGAATCTTGATAGGAAAAGACTCCACCAGAGTTGGCGTGAAGATAAAGTTTTATTAGTTTGCAGATATTCCAAGTTTTTGTGGTCTGTGTATACCAAGATTGGGTATTTGGTACCTTCAAGTAAGTGACGCCAATTCTCTAAAGAGTTTTTTATCATTAATAACTTCTTTTCCCCAATGGGATAGTTTAGTTCTGCTGAAGTCATTACCCTGGAGTAGTAGGCTACTGGGTGAATAGGACTTTCTGGATTTTTGCGTTGTGATAGTATGGAGCCTATGGTATAATCAGATGCGTCGACTTTGAGTATATATTTACAGAATCTGTCTTTCAAAGAATTGAAGATTCCCTGTTTTTCTGAATCCCAGTTGAATTAGATTGTGTTACTTGTAAGTGTTTTTAAAGGCTTGGTGATTTTTGAGTAGTTTTTTATGAACTTCCTATAACAGTTTGCAAACCCAAGGAGGTGCTGAAATCCTTTTTGGTAGTGGGGGTTGGCCAATTACTTATAGCCTCCACCTTGGCTTGATCCTTCTCTATTCCGTTGGGACTGATGCAGTATCCTAGGAAAGTAATTTCTGTTGTATGGAATTGACATTTTTCTGGTTTTGCATAAATATGGTGTGGTCGTAGGCGTGTGAGGACCCATCTAACATGTTTTTTATGGTTATCCAAGTTGTCAGAATAGATCAAGATGTCATCCAAGTAGATCACAATGCATATATCCAGTAGGTCCCTGAATATATCATTGATAAAGTGTTGGAAAGTTGCTGGGGCATTACACAACCCGAATGGCATCACGGTGTATTCATAAAACCCATAGCGGGTTCTGAACGCCGTGAGCCACTCGTCCCCTTCTCTAATCCTTATCAAATTGTAGGCACCTCTTAGGTCTAACTTCGTGTAGATCTGAGCGTGACTTAATCGTTCAATGAGTTCTGGTATCAATGGTAACGGGTACCGTTTTTTAACAGTGATTTTGTTAAGTTGTCTGTAATCGATTATAGGTCGGAGTGACTGATCTTTGTTCCTTACAAAGAACATTCCAGCTGCGGTGGGTGAGGTGGAAGCACGAATGAAACCTTTGCAAAGATTTTCTGTTATATATGTTTTGAGATGTTCCAATTCAGGGTTAGATAATGGATAGATATGTCCATATGGGATGGTAGACACAGGTATCAACTCAATTGAGCAATCATATTGTCGATGAGGTGGTAAACTCTCAGCTTCTGTTTTGCTGAACACGTCTTGGAAATCCTGATATTCTGTTGGTAGAATGATCTCTGTCAATTGACAGATAGTGGTCTGAGGAAAACAAGTATTTTTACAATATTCAGATTGAAAGTTAATTTCTAAACTACCCCAGGATATGGTGGGTTGGTGGAGCTGTAGCCATTGTAACCCCAGTACAATAGGGAACAATGGTGAGGGTATTACGTTGAAAGTAATGTACTCTACATGTGTAGAAAGTGAAATAACTTTTAGAGGCATAGTGTGATAAATGATGGGTCCTGTGTTTATTAAGGAGCCATCAATAAATCTGATAGAGACAGGTTTTGCTTTTAACATAACAGGAATTTTATTATTCTTAACAAGAGTTGAATCAATGTAACAATTATGAGCCCCGGAGTCGATAATTCCTTCACTGTGGAGATGTTGTCGATCCCACTGCAAAGAGAGAGTTAATGAACAGTATGCTATTTTAGCAGACTTTGCAGTTAAACAAGAACTTTTAACAGTGCACTTACGTTTCTTCTGTCTCTGCAAAATGGGACAGTCTTTGACGATATGTGAGTTAGATGCACAATACATGCATAGATTCAATAGTCTGCATCGATTCCTTTCCTCTGGTTGTAGAGGACCTTTGGTAAAACCTATCTCCATAGGCTTTGCGGGTTGAGGGTGACTTGCCTTTGATGCATACGATGGAGCTTTATAGGATGATTCTGAGGCATGTCTCTCTGTTTTCCTTTCTCTGACACATCTATCTATCTGTATATTTAATGAGATCAATCCTTCTAAGGTTTTAGGGAGTTCTGTGTGGGCAATTTCATCTTTTACTGTATCAGATAGCCCTAGGCGATATTGGTTCCTAAGGGCTATGTTACTCCATTCTTTATCCTTGGAGTATTGCTGGAACTCAGTAAGATACTCTTCGATGGCTCTCTTTCCTTGACGTAAGGATCTCATCCTTTTTCAGCTGTAAGCTGTTTATTAGTGTCCTCATAAAGGATACCCATTTGGCTGAAAACCCCCTCCAAAGAAGAGAGTATGGGGTGAATCAGCCCATTTCCTGGGTTCCCCTCTCAAGTAGGATAGAACTGTTAGTACCTTGACACAGTCATTACAGTATGTTTTGGGTTTGAGGGAAAAAAAGGAGGCAGGCATTTTTAAACTGTAGAAATTGTGACCTATCCCCTGAGAATTTATCAGGTAGACATACTTGAGGTTCAGGTGAATTGTCTTTTATGACAGCCCGAAAGCTATCATTTTGGAATTGTAACTCTCTAATTGCTTGGCCCATCTGTTCAACCTTTTGTGACAGGTTGTAGACCACCTGGGGGAGATCTGCTGGCTCCATGACAGTGGCTTTAGTATAATGTTATGATCCTATAGGAGGTATGGAACTCAACTGCAGATATGGTATTAAGATGGCTTGTTAGCCCATAGTAGCAATGAGCTGTTAGGAGACGTAACTCAGAGCAACTGTTACTTAGACTATATTTATCATATATTGAGGTATTCACCTTAACAAGGATAATAAGGTAATATAGAATGATAGAATATGGCACTTCTGCTATATTGGTCACTTTGGGGTTTATGACCTGCTAGCTCCCAGTGAAGGATAAAGACAAACTTAGTCTTAGAAAAGGTTGGTCAGGCTAGCTTCACTCTAGGATACTTGCGAGAGATTAGAGACAGGGTACTGTAAGGATCAATTGATTACCAGCCAGTTCAATACAGCATAGGATAGGACAAACAGGCTTGAGCAGAAGTGACAGAGAATGCAGTGCTGAGCAGCGGTAACTCGCTGTGGATACTTAAGCACGCTACTTCTTACTGTTAGTGCAAGACTTGCTGTTGAGGAACTTATGGTTATCCGGTATCCAGAAACTGTTCAGCACATACAAGGAGAGCGAAGACTGACACCGGCTGTTTGTTTAAGCGTTACACGCTAGCCAGAGCTTGCAGCACAGCTGTTTGCTCTGAGTGCCGATGTTGAGACACGGAACGCTTCACACAGCGTCTTCAGGAACTTGCTGGGGTATGGTTTGAATAAACAACCGTTGAATCCCTGGAGGGGAAAGTTACAGAGATTTAAGCGAAATAAATGTGATAAAAAATAGAAATATGTGTAAAGTAATTATTATTAGAGGGATTTAAGGCTTCGGTTATGTTAGGTAGCTTCAAGGAGATGCGCCTTCATGAACCTACAAACACAAAATACTAAAGCGGGGGAAAAGGGGGCGTGTCTAGTTTAAATATCCTGGCTCACAAAGGTAAAGCCCAGTTAAAGGAACAGACTGATCACAATGTTCTGTCAAACAGCATACGTTACAGTTGTTAACATACAAATCAATATGTGACTGAGGTGAAAGCACTTATGGATCCTTATCTGCTTCGGCTCTTTAAAACACACAATGAAGACGACCGCAGCTTCTTGCTGCGCTTCGGTCATGCAGGTTACCGAGGTTAAAATGTCCTCTATTTGGAGCCAGTGCTCAAAAGTAATACCTCATGATCTTCATGGTTCCAACCTTTACATGGATCGATTAGGAGTCAGATAGATAGCCAGCATTTTTCAAGCACAAACCAAGGTGCAGGTATACTCTGTAGTAGATGAGTATATTGAGCATAGCTATCGTCTGATTTCCAACTCTGATGAATGATCCTCAATCAAGCTGAGAGGAAGGTGCCACCATATTCAATGGCCTTCCAGTTCTGCTCAAAAGCTATCGGCATATAACTGATACGTGAAGTATACAAACTTCCAGCTTCAAACAATCAGCTTGCTACAAAGTATCAGTTGATGCGTGTTTTGCCACAATGCTGATCATACGCCAAGGGCATTTATAGGCTTAAACAGCCAACTAGGAGGAGTCTTACTTCAAGCCATCTGACGCGGAGCATCCTCTTCAAACGACGTCCAACTGAAGAAGGAAGGTTCCTTTAAATGACGTCATCCAAGATGGCGTCCCTTCAATTCCAATTGGCTGATAGAATTCTATCAGCCAATTGGAATTAAGGTAGAATAAATCCTATTGGCTGATGCAATCAAAAAGAGCTGATTACTTTGGAGCAATGCCCCGCAAAAAGCCCTTTTATGGGCTATTTGTAATTTAGTATAGGGTAGGGCTTTTTATTATTTTGGGGGGCTTTTTATTTTATTAGGGGGGATTAGATTAGGTGTAATTAGTTTAAAAAACTTGTAATTATTTTATTATTTTCTGTAATTTAGTGGTTTTTTTTGTAATTTAGATAATTATTTGTAATTGTATTTAATTGTATTTAGTTTAGGGAATTTATTTAATTATAGTGTAGTGTTAGGTGTAATTGTAACGTAGGTTAGGTTTTATTTTACAGGTAAATTTGTATTTATTTTATCTAGGTAGCTATTAAATAGTTAATATCTATTTAATAACTATTGTACCTAGTTAAAATAAATACAAAGTTGCCTGTAAAATAAAAATAAACCCTGAGATAGCTACAATGTAACTATTAGTTATATTGTAGCTATCTTAGGGATTATTTTATAGGTAAGTATTTAGTTTTAAATAGGAATAATTTAGTTAATTGTAGTTATTTTCTTTAGATGTATTTAAATTATATTTAAAGGGACACTCAGGTTAAATAAAAATTTCATGATTCAGATACAGCATGTAATTTTAAACAACTTTCCAATTTACTTCCATTAAAAAAAATGTGCACAGTCTTTTATATTTACAATTTTTGAGTCACCAGATCCTACTGAGCATGTGCAAGAATTCAGACTATACGTATATGCATTTGTGATTGGCTGATTGCTATCACATGGTACAAGGGGAGTGGAAATATACATAACTTTGAAATTTGTTATAAAAAAAATCTACTACTCATTTGAAGTTCAGACTAAGTGCTATTGCATTGTCTTGTTATCTTGCATTTGTTGATTATGCAAATCTAATGTGTTGACTGGTCTTTTACGTTAGGGGGGTTAGGGTTAGACTTATTTTTAGGGGTTAATAACATTAATATAGTGACGGCGACGTTGGGGGCGGCAGATTAGGGGTTAATAATTGTAGTTAGGTTGCAGCGACATTTGGGGCGGCAGATTAGGGGTTAATAAATATAATGTAGGTGTCAGCGATGTTGGGGGCAGCAGATTAGGGGTTTATAAGTATAATGTAGGTGGCGGCGGTGTCCAGGCGGAAGATTAGGGGTTAATACTATAATGCAGGTGTCTGCGATGATGGGGTCGGCAGATTAAGGGTTAATAAGTGTAAGATTAGGGGTGTTTAGACTAGGGGATCATGTTAGGGTGTTAGGTGTAGACATATAATGTGTTTCCCCATAGGAATCAATGGGGCTGCGTTAGGAGCTGAACGCTACTTTTTTGCAGGTGTCAGACTTTTTTTCAGCCAGCTCTGCCCCATTGATTCCTATGGGGAAATCGTGCACAAGCACGTTTTGCCAACTCACCGCTACCGTAAGCAGCGCTGGTATTACAGTGAGATGTGGAGCTAAATTTTGCTCTCCGCTCACTTTTCTGCAGATAACGCTGGGTTTAAAAAAACCTGTAATACCAACATTGTTTGCAGGTGAGCAGTGACTGAAAACTGCTCGTTAGCACCGCATGGCTTTACCGTCAAAACTCGTAATCTAGCCGATAGTTAATATACAGAATGCCTATATTATGTCAGCCCACAGCCGAGCTGTCCTAAACTTGGAACGCCCTTTAATCTCATCAGAGAATAACCTTTACTACCATCATTAGAATATTATAAACACAGTCCATAGCAACTGATTACAAGTCATCGATATTGTGCCCTAGTATATTGTTAAAATGCCTCTATTAATTTGCTACAGCTATTAAACTATAATTATGATGTAAACCACAGTTCTTATAGTTCATATATATATATATAACACACAGAGAAAACCCAGCACTCACTTGCAAGCTCTCAGCTAAGATTTAAAAGCAAAAATGGAAAGGTTAGTTACCGCATCTGGCCAAATGGGACAAGCTCAGGTACCACGTCAAGGTCCTCTCCAATACCTGAGACCCTAAAACAGCCACACAATGCAAGCTTTCAAATCCAAACAAACTGAAAACAAAAAAAGGGTGCACAGGAATATGTAATCACCCTAGACATATACAAAACACGGAAGGGAACTGCACTCTCATACCGGACCGGGTACACATCCTATGACCCTGCAACATGCTCAGCCCTGGGTGCCACTGGCACTCACAGGAAGCTGTGCTGTCCCCAGAGCCACAAGCAGTGGGGACAGCACAGCTTCCTGTGAGTGCCAGTGGCACCCAGGGCTGAGCATGTTGCAGGGTCATAGGATGTGTACCCGGTCCGGTATGAGAGTGCAGTTCCCTTCCGTGTTTTGTATATGTCTAGGGTGATTACATATTCCTGTGCACCCTTTTTTTGTTTTCAGTTTGTTTGGATTTGAAAGCTTGCATTGTGTGGCTGTTTTAGGGTCTCAGGTATTGGAGAGGACCTTGACGTGGTACCTGAGCTTGTCCCATTTGGCCAGATGCGGTGACTAACCTTTCCAGTTTTGCTTTTAAATCTTAGCTGAGAGCTTGCAAGTGAGTGCTGGGTTTTCTCTGTGTGTTGTATTAATTTGTTTTGTAATTTTCCCTATGGTTCTTGCACCCAGACCTGTCTGGGGTTAACTGCTTGTGGCTCTGGGGACAGCACAGCTTCCTGTGAGTGCCAGTGGCACCCAGGGCTGAGCATGTTGCAGGGTCATAGGATGTGTACCCGGTCCGGTATGAGAGTGCAGTTCCCTTCCATATATATATATATATATATATATATATATATATATATATATATATATATATATATATATATATATATATATATATATATATATATATATATATATATATATATATATATATATATATATATATATATATATATATATATATATATATATATATATATATATATATATATATATATATATATATATATATATATATATAGAAAAAACTATTTTAAAATCATTTGGGGAAAAAAGTCATTTTCAGTTTCGGTTTTTGGCTAAGGGCATCCTGAATTTTTGGTTTCGGACCAGAATTTTCATTTCAGTGCATCCCTAATATATATACATGAATTTATATAGGTATAGATATATATAATCAGTGGAAAGAGAAATCCAAAACTGGAATAAGATTCTGTTTAATAAGTCAAAAATATATTCACACATGGGGGCCAATTTATCAAGCTCCGAACTGAGCTTGTGGGCCCGTGCTTCTGGCGAGTCTTCAGACTCGCCAGAAACAGCAGTTATGAAGCAGCGGTCTAAAGACCGCTGCTCCATAACCCTGTCCGCCTGCTCTGATGAGGTGGACAGGAATCGCTGGAAATCAACCCAATCGGGTTGATTGACACCTCCCTGCTGGCGGCCCATTCAGTGAGGTCTTGCGGACCTAATCCGCACTGTCGGATCAGGTCCGCAAGACCTTTGATAAATAGGCCCCATGATGGCTCACATTTTTATACCACTTGATAGTCATAGCTAGACATAATGGATGTCTATTATAATAATCCAATGGAATCAATAATGCTTAACCAATATTGACTGCAGATCATGCTTTATTACTACAGCTCTCAGTAAGTATTGTGTTGTCACTAGCTGGTGCCCTTGTTGTGCAAAAAAGGAAATGCTATTGCTCTTCTGGTCTGTATATTAAACAATGTACTTTCCCTCCTGTAAAACAGTCAGTGCTGAGTACACTCCTATGTCCTGTCACCCAAAATATAAGGTGAGATCTACTGGGTCCAGACACTAACTTCTGAGTATCTTAGTTATGTGCACTGAAAATTAAAGAGAACAAAACCGTGCTGATTTTGTTTATATGTATGTGGATTAGATAGACTGATTGATTTAAAGGGACACTAAACCCACATTTTTTATTTCATGATTCAGATAGAGCATGCAATTATAAAAAAAACTTTCTAATTTACTCCTATTATCAATTTTACTTTGTTTGCATAGGAGCTGGACCATTTTTGGTTGAGAACCTGGGTTATGCTTGCTTATTGGTGGGTAAATGTAAGCCTCCAATAAACAAATGCTATCCATGGTGTTGAACTAAAAATGGGCTGGCTGCTAAGATTTACATTCCTGCTTTAAAAATAAAGATAGCAAGAGGAGGAAGAAAATTTGATAAAAGAAGTAAATTAGAAATTGAGCTTGCATTCTATTGGCTGTTCCAATATAATGCAAGCTCAATCCTATTGGCTGATTGGATCAGCCAATAGGATTTTTTCACCTTTAATTCCGATTGGCTGATAGAATTCTATCAGCCAATCGGAATTCAAGGGACGCCATCTTGGATGACGTCCCTTAAAGGAACCTTCATTCTACAGTAGCCGTCGTAAGAAGAAGATGCTCCGTGCCCGATGTCTTGAAGATGGAACCGCTCCGCATCGGAAAGATGAAGATAGAAGATGTCGTCTGGATGAAGACTTCTGGGCAGAAGTCATTTTCCATTTCGGTTTTTGGCCAAGGGCAACCTGAATTTTCGGTTTTGGTTTCGGGTGTCTGGAGGACCACTCCTTGCCGCTTGGATGAAGACTTCTCCCGGCTTCGTTAAGGACTTCTTGCTGCTTGGATGAAGACTTCTCCCGGCTTCTTTGAGGATGGATGTAGGGTCTTCAAAAACTGTAAGTGAATCTTCGGGGGTTAGTGTTAGGTTTTTTTAAGGGTTTATTAGGTGGGTTTTATTTTTAGCTTAGGGTTTGGGTGGAAAAAGAGCTAAATGCCCTTTTAAGGGCAATGCCCATACAAATGCAATGGGGAACTTAGGTTTTTTTAGTTAGGATTTTATTTGGGGGGTTTTGTTGTGTGGGTGGTATGTTTTACTGTTGGGGGGGTGTTTGTATATTTTTTACAGGTAAAAGAGCTGATTAAAAGGCCCTTTTAAGGGCTATTGGCAGTTCAGTTTAGGCTAGGGTTTTTTTCTTTATTTTGGGGGGGCTTTTTTATTTTAATAGGGCTATTAGATTAGGTGTAATTAGTTTAAATATTTGATCATTTCTTTTTTATTTTGTGTAATTTAGTGTTAATTGTATTTAATAAATGTAATTTATTTAATTGTAGTGTAAGGTTAGGTGTTAGTGTAACTCAGGTTAGGTTTTATTTTACAGGTAAATTTGTATTTATTTTAGCTAGGAAGTTAGTAAATAGGTAATAACTATTTACTAACTATTCTACCTAGTTAAAATAAATACAAACTTAGCTGTGAAATAAAAATAAAACCTAAGATAGATACAATGTAACTCTTAGATATATTGTAGCTATCTTACACCTAGATTACGAGTTTTGAGTTAGAGGCTATGCGGTGCTAATGAGCAGTTTATGCTCACCGCTTACTTACAGACAGCGCTGGTATTACTGGTTTTTATCAACCCGTTGTTAAAAGACAAAAGTGAGCGTTGAGCAAAATTTTGCTCCACATCTCACTTCAATTCCAGCGCTGCTTACGTTAGAGGTGAGCTGGTGTAACGTGCTTGTGCACGATTTCCCCATAGGAATCAACGGGGAGAGCCGGCTGAAAAAAAGTCTAACACCTGCAAAAAAGCAGCGTTTAGCTCCTAATGCAGCCCCATTGATTCCTATGGGTAAAAAAAGTTATGTTAACACCTAACACCCTAACATGAACCCCGAGTCTAAACACCCCTAATCTTACACTTATTAACCCATAATCTGCCTCCCTCGACATCGCCGCCACCTACATTATATTATTAACCCCTAATCTGCCACTCCGGACACCGCCGCCACCTACATTATACTTATTAACCACTAATCTTCTGCCCCCAACATCGCCAATACCTACATTATATTTATTAACCCCTAATCTGCTGCCCCAACATCGCCGCCTCTATTCTAAATTTATTAACCCCTAAAACTAAGTATAACCCTAACCCCCCCTATCTTAAATATAATTTAAATAAATCTAAATAAAATTCCTATCATTAACTAAATTATTCCTATTTAAAACTAAATACTTACCTATAAAATAAACCCTAAGATAGCTGCAATATAACTAATAGTTACATTGTATCTAGCTTAGGGTTTATTTTAATTTTACAGGCAAGTTTGTATTTATTTTAACTAGGTAGAATAGTTATTAAATAGTTATTAACTATTTAATAAACTACCTAGCTAAAATAAAGACAAATGTACCTGTAAAATAAAACCTAACCTAAGTTACACTAACACCTAACACTACACTAAATTAATTCCCTAAATTAAATACAATTAAATACAATTAGCTAAAGTACAAAAAAACCAAAACACTAAATTACAGAAAATAATAAACAAATTACAAGATTTTTAAACTAATTACACCTAATCTAATCCCCCTAACAAAATAAAAAAAGCCCCTCCAAAATAGAAAAAAAGCCCTACCCTACACTAAATTACAAATAGCCCTTAAAAGGGCCTTTTGTGGGGCATTGCCCCAAAGTAAAATCCCCCCAACATTAAAACCCACCACCCACACAACCAACCCTACTCTAAAACCCACCCAATACCCCCTTAAAAAAACCTAACACTAACCCCTTGAAGATCACCTTACCGGGAGAAGTCTTCATCTAACCTGGCCGACCAACCGGGACTTTTTAAAAGCTGCGGTATTTACGTTGCGTTACGGCCAAAAAAGTGTGCGGTGCCCCTAAACCTGCAAGACTCGTAATATCAGCAGTAGTGAAAAAGAGCCTTAACGCTGCTTTTTCACTCATACCCTAAAACTCGTAATCTAGCCGATAGTTTTTAAAATTTTAGTATTAAAAAACTATTTTATATGATATAAATATTATTTGTGTTTTTCATATTAAAGGGACAGTCTACCTTAGAATTATTATTGTTTTAAAAGATAGATAATCCCTTTATTACCCATTCCTCAGTTTTGCATAACCAACACAGTTAGATTAATATACTTTTTACCTCTGTGATTACCTTGTATCTAGGAACCTTCTTCCAGCCCCCTGATCACATAACTGTGACTGTTTATTATCTATTGTCTTAAATTTAGCCCATGTGTACTTTCTGTCTCTTTGTGTTGAAAAAGCATGTGATAAGAGGCAGCCCTCAAAGGCTTAGAAATTAGCATATGAGCCTACCTATGTTTAGTTTAAACTAAGAATATCAAGAGAAAAATGCAAATTTGATAATAAAAGTAAATTGGAAAGTTGATTAAAATTAAAAGTCCTATCTGAATAATGAAAGTTTAATTTATACTAGATTGTCCCTTTAAATCCACAAGTTAAAGTGAGCTGTGATATCTCTCAGGAAATGTATGGGGGCAGGGAGTCTTGAATCTTGCCTGGTATTTTGTGGCATTTAGCTGGCATTTATGGGAGATGGGGAACTGATGGGACAGTTTTAATATGGTATATGATGTGTGGCATAAATGAGGGAAGGGAGTCATGTGGCAGAAAACTGTAATAAGTGGTTGTAAAAGGCCCTTAATCTTAATCAAATTTAGTGTATTACTGGCACTCAGTAAGTAGGAGTAGGGGGCCACTCCATCTTGTTAAGTACAACTGGCATATAATATTATTAAAACATTTTATTCAAATATTATATATTTAAAGGGACATAATGCTCATATGCTAAATCACTTGATACTGATGCAGCATGACTGTAAAAAGCTGACAGGAAAATATCACCTGAGCATCTCTATGTAAAAAAGGAAGATATTTTACCGCACAATCTCCTCAGCTCTGCAGAGTAAGTTCTGTGTAAATAGTTATACTCAGTGCTGCCCAGCTGCAGGTAAAAAAAAATAAAAAATGAAGACATGAACTGCAGGAAATCAGCATCAGCGGTGCTGAGGTCATGACCTCTTTTACTGTGATCTCATGATATTTCGCTTAACTCTCATGAGATTTCATAGTAAACGCGCGTAAACTGAATCCCTTAGCTGTCCCAGGACAGACATACTGATTTGCTGCTTAGAAGTCCTTTACAATGGGATGTGACTACTGATGAACTTTTGGGGTAAAATATCTTTCTTTTTTACATAGAGATGTTCAGGTGATATTTTCTAGTCAGCTTTTTACAGCTATGCTGCATCACTTTCAAGTGTTTCAACATTTGGGTATCATGGCAATTTAACTCATGTAAAAGTCACTTGGAAGTGTGTATGTGTGTGCTTGTCTGTATATATTTGTGGATTAGCCAGCCTCTTAGTGTGTATTCCTGTGGGTGCTTATGTATGTGTGAGTGAGGATGTATGTGGCTTCTTGTCTGTGCTTTTTAGGTGCCTGTTTGTGTGCATGTGGTGCCTGGTTTTGTGTATGTTTGTTGGTTCCTATGTGTATATGGTATCGGATGGTGCTTGCGAGCTGTTCGTGTCAGTGTGTATCTGTTTGTGTGTGTCTGTGTGAGTCTTCTTGTATATTTGATTGTATATTTATGTGTTTGATTCTTTATGTGTATGTTTATGTGTGTGTCACTGTGTGTGTATGTCTGTATGTGTTAGTGTCGCTGTATGTCTGAGTGTGTTTCTGTGTGTATGTGAATCTATGTTTGTGAGTGTGTGTTTCTATGTACTGTATGTGTGGGGGGCCCTGATAAATGGTTTTGTAAGGGGCTGTACAAGGATGTCAGTAGTATGCTAGGACTGTACATGGATGTCAGCAGTTTTCTGGAAATGTATATGATGTCAGCAGTATGCTAGGGCTGTAAATGGATGTTAGTAAAAATAAATAAATATATATATATTATTCATTAAAATTCTGTTTTTATAGCCTTATTTTTATAATTTCTTATGTGCTTTGCTTCCCTTGTATTTTAACTATTAGATATAGAATTTCATAGTGGGCAGGGTTTTAGTACTTGGGCCACGGAATTGTACTTGCCCCTTGGTTCCAAAATTGCCAGTCATCCCCTGATTTTTTTTTATGCATTAGTTGCATTAGCGAGTTTCTGGTTTTAACATGTGGTCAGATTGTTTGGAAGCCTTGTTTGTGTGCTTGCAAGTATTTCATCCTGCCTGGGTCAGAATTCAGTCTACACCAAAATCGCTATTATTTAAAAAGATAGATAATGCCTTTACAACCCATTCCCCAGCTTTGCACAATTAATATTGTTATATTAATATACTTTATAACCGTTTAATATCTAGCTTTTTCACAACAAGAGACTGCTAATTTATGTGTGTCATATAGGTAACATTGTGCTCCCTCCCGTGGAGTTGTGCAAGACACAGCACTAACTGGCTAAAATGCAAGTCAATAGATAATAAATGAATAGCCCTGAGATAAGGGGACTGTCTGCAGAGGCTTGAATACAAGATATTAGATACAATTCTCATCGTCATTGTGTAACCTGCTAATTTAATCGTAAATTTAAGTTACCTCTATTAGGTTCAGAAAGGTGCTTCTCAGGCGTATCATAGCCACTGCCTCACTAGCCTCTGAGCTCACCGCACATCATGGATATATATATATATATTCAGACATGTAGCAAGGTCTCAAATCCTCCCTCTCTGGAGTAGCCTGCACAATGAGACACTGATTCCCTCTACAGAACTGCTTATAAAGTATCCAAATGATTTAACCAGAATCAGCTGTGGTGAGCTACTAACAAATTAACACTTTGTTAGAGGGGAAAAAGTGACCTTTCCAATCTCCTGCTAACATACACTTCTTCTCTCACCCTGTCACACATCCCCCTCCCCAGCACAACACCAGTGTGTGAAGCGACTGCTGCAAGAAGCCCATGCACACGAGACAGTGAATCAGCATTACCATGGAGCAAACCAGCTCTGTGCTTCACTACAAAAGTAAGTGATTGCAAAGACAAAAACCATCTAGTGACTCGTGAGTTTCTATCTCTGTTGGTGTGCATCCATTTTAACGGAGCATGGTCAGTGACAAGGGTGAAGCTCCTTTCCAGTAAATAATACTTTAGAGTCTCTATAGCCCACTTAATAGCTAAGCACTCTTTTTCTATAACAGCATAGCGCTGTTCTCGAGGCAACAATTTCCTACTTAGATATAGCACTGGATGTTCTTCCTCGCCTATATACTGTGACAGTACAGCACCCAAACCGACTTCAGAGGCATCTGTCTGTAAGAAAAACTCTTTATCAAAGTCAGGTGCCACGAGGACGGGTTGCTCACACAATGTTGAACAAAGGTCCATAAAGGCCTCCTCTGCCTCTCTGCCCCACCTTACTGTGTCTGGACTTCTGGCTTTAATTAGGTTTGTGAGAGGAGCAGCTCTGGTCGCAAAATGGGGTATGAACCTGCGGTAGTAGCCAACAATTCCCAAGAAGGCTCTAACCTGCTTCTTCCTAAGAGGCCTGGACCAATTCTGTATAGCTCCCATCTTGTTCAATTGGGGTTTCACTAACCCCCTTCCCACTACATAACCTAAATACTTAGCCTCTGCCAATCCAAGAAAACATTTGGAGGGGTTGGCAGTTAATCTAGCTTTCCTAAGAGTGTCTACCACTGCCTCTACATTCTGCAAATGAGAGTCCCAGTCTGTGCTATGGATTATGACATCATCCAAGTACGCAGCGGCATAGTGCACATGGGGTCTTAATAATTTATTCATGAGCCTCTGAAAAGTGGCTGGAGCTCCATGGAGACCAAAGGGCATCACCTTATATTGAAATAAACCATCTGGGGTTACAAAGGCAGTTTTCTCTCGGGCATGCTTAGTGAGGGGTATCTGCCAATACCCTTTTGTTAAATTTAATGTAGAAAGAAATCTGGCCTTAGCTAGCCTCTCTACCAGTTTATCAACCCGTGGCATTGGGTAGGCATCAAACTTTGACACCATTTAATTTCCTAAAATCATTACAAAATCGGATAGAACCATCCGGTTTAGGTACCAAAACAATTGGACTAGACCAATTACTATGTGATTCTTCTATCACATCTAATTCAAGCATTTTCCTAACCTCTGCTCGTACAGCCATCCTTTTTGCCTCAGGAATCCTGTATGGTTTTAATTTAAGTGTTACTCCAGGCTCAGTAACAATATCATGGGCAATTTATTGTGTTCTGCCTGGCATAGGCGAGAAAACATCCTTATTCCTCTCCACCATTTCCTTAACTTCCTTTACTTGTTCAGGCGTTAGCTCTGGTGAAATAGTCACTACTTGTTCTGAGACCTGAGGCTCAGCCCCGGTATTATCTAACTGGGCTTGTAATGTTTCTCTATCCCTCCATGGCTTAAGAAGATTTATGTGGAATATTTGCTCTTTCCTACGTCGGTCAGGCTGACTAACTTTATAATTCAAAGGGTTTACCTTTTCTATAATTTCATAAGGTCCCTGCCAATGAGCCAAAAGCTTACTCTCAGCTGTAGGAACCAAAACCATTACCCTGTCACCCTGTTTAAATTCCCTTACAGTAGCACTCTTATTATAATAAAATCTTTGAGTATCCTTAGCTTTTTCCATATATTGGCAAACCAGGGGGAAAACATGAGCCATTCGCTCCTGCATTTTCTCAATATGCTGCACCACATTAGTACCTGGTAGTTCAAAAGGAGAAAAACCAGTTGAGCTCTGGGGAATTTCACGGACTGCAAACAATAAGTAAGGAAGCAGTTGATCCCAATCCTTCCCGTGTATAGTCTCTAGCAGCTTCTTCTTCCAAGTCATAATAAGCCTTTTGGGCTTCACCGAGGAGAAAAGGAGCAATGATTCCTGCCCATTGGTCTCGTGGCCCGGCTTCCCGTATAGCTGTGCATTCAAATGCCACCAAATATGCCTCCACATCATCCTCTGACATCATTTTCTGTAAGCAGCCGCTTGCCTGTATCCTATTCACACCTTCTGCTTGCGTAGGTGCTCCCTGAGCAGTAATACGCTGCACAACATCATAAAGCATGGCATGATCCTGTTTTTGGGCCTCAGCCAGGGTCCCAATTTGTAAAGCTAAAAGTCTGTTACACTCTTGCTGAGCTGCAACTGATGCTGCAGCCTGACGATTAGTCTCTTGTTGTATAGATGCAGCCTGCAACAGGGCCTGTAATACATCCTCCATATTTATGTGGGTCTGTACCTTTAAGGCTTCCAGAATAGTAAAGTAGGCACTAACAAGCCCACTTCTGACACCACTGTGACAAAGCCCTTGCAGGAATAGTCACTTCAGCACAAAATATAGTGGTTTAGGCTGTTTTATTTTTAGCAGCAGTTTTAAACATGGGGTGTACTTCCCCTATAAAACAAACATAAAACAAACAAAAGCCTACTCCTTTTTAGGAGACTAACTATACATGCAATATTTCCTTACTAGCCAGTACTGGGCAACTAAGCTGATCCCAGTTAACAAAACAAATCAAAATAAGCAGAATAGAACAAAGTTTGCTCACCAGTCTCTTGTTTCTACCAGCTATAAATTCAGACATGCTGCAGGGTCTCAAATCCTCCCTCTCTGGAGTAGCCTGCACAATGAGTTTTTTCCCCACATCAATGGGGCTGCGTTACGGAGCTTTTCTTTCCGCAATCGCAGGTGTTAGACTTTATTCTGACCCGCTCTCCCCATTGATGTCTATGGGGAAAGTGTGCACGAGCACATCAAAACAGTGCTTAAATTGTGTGCGGTATGGAGCTTAAAGGGCCACTAAACCCAAAATCTTTCTTTCATGATTCAGATAGAGAATAGAAAATAAAACAACATTACAATTTACTTCCATTATTTATTTTGCTTCATTTTTTAAATATTTAGTTGAAGAAAAAGCAATGCACATGGTGAGCCAATCACACGAGGCTTCTATGTGCAGCAACCAATCAACAGCTAGTGAGCATATCTAGATATGCTTTTCATCAAAGAATATCAAGAGAATAAAAGAAATTAGATAATATAAGTTAATTAGAAAGATGTTTAAAATTGCATTCTCTTTCTAAATCAAAAAAGAAAAAATGTGGGTGGCATGTCCCTTTAAAAACCCCATATCGCACGCACAAGCCGGCTGTTTGAAAACTTGTAATGGCTGTCCTATAGGGGGTTAAATAACGTAACTTTTGTTGCGTTTGTTAATTTCCCTATAGCGCGCATAACTCGTAATCTAGGTGTATAGTAGTAACTTAAAGGGACAGTCTACTCCAGAATTTTTATTGTTTAAAAAGATAGATAATCCCTTTATTACCCTTTCCCCAGTTTTGCATAACCATCATGGTTATATTAATATACTTTTTACCTCTGTGATTACATTGTATCTAAACCTTTGCAGACTGCCCCCTTATTTTAGTTCTTTTGACAGAATTGCATTTTAGCCAATCAGTGCCCTCAAAGTAACTCCACGGGTGTGAGCACAATCTTATCTATATTACACACATTAACTAATGCCCTCTAGCTGTGAAAAACTTTCAAATGCATTCAGATAAGAGGCGGCCTTCCAGGGCTTTGAAATAAGCATATGAGCCTACCTAGGTTTAGCTTTCAACTAAGAATATCAAGAGAACAAAGCAAATGTAATGAGAAAAGTAAATTGGAAAGTTGTTTAAAATAACATGCCGTATCTGAATCATGAAAGTTTAATTTTGGCTAGACCTTTAAAAACATAAATTATGCTTACCTGATAATTTCCTTTTCTTCTGATGGAAAGAGTCCACAGCTGCATTCATTACTTTTGGGAAATAAGAACCTGGCCACCAGGAGGAGGCAAAGACACCTCAGACAAAGGCTTAAATACTCCTCCCACTCCCCTCATCCCCCAGTCATTCTGCCAAGGAACAGTAGAAGAAATATCATGGTGAAAGGTGCCAGAAGAATAATAAGGACGCCCCACATAAAATTACGGGTGGGGAGCTGTGGACTCTTTCCATCAGAAGAAATTATCAGGTAAGCATAATTTATGTTTTCCTTCTTAAATGGAAAGAGTCCACAGCTGCATTCATTACTTTTGGGAAAACAATACCCAAGCTATAGAGGACACTGAATGCCAAGACGCGAGGGTACAATATGCGGCTCATACGGAGGGCACCAGGCCTGAAGCGCTACCCAATAAAAAAACTTGCTTCGTCCGAAGCTGAGAACCTTTTGAGAGGAAAAGCCCCAAAGACACTGACTCACAGTCAGTCCAGAAGTCAAACTAGAGACCGCAAAATGGACTTGACTGAGCCAATGGTCCTCCAGGAGACACCGTCGCCCAACAGACGGTCCCCCACCACTCATCCCCCACAAATGAAGGAGACACCAGCCAAAACCCCCAAGGGGACAAGGCAAAGGTGAAACAAGGAAACCAAAAGGTCCACTAATACAAAAAAGAACACCTCCAAGAGTGAGCCCAGCTCACAGAGACCCAAAGGGGCTCAAACAGGGAAAGGAGCCCATGTCTTTACCAAGCGAAACCTGGGATAAGACCAGACCAGAGACAGAAAAGACGTCTCTCCAACATCCTGTAAGCACGGAATGCAACTGAAGAGGCAAAGTCCTCCCAGTGTCTGACCATAGAATACCAAAGCATTCACCATGAAAAGTGTGTAATACAGCGAGGAGAAAAACCCCAAGTTTTAAAACACAGAGTCCATAACAGGATGACACAGTGGGTACTTGCGAGGAGGAAGAAGCAGTCAAGCAAGAAACAGACCGCAAAAGCAACCCCCAGACAGAGGGTATGCTCCAGGCAACCTAAGTCGCCAGACCTACACACAGGTCCCTAAAAAGGGGAACACAAAACCTCAATCAAGGCCCCCAAGAAGGAGAATATACCCTCAGAACTCAAAGGAAGAGTAAACCCTCTTCTGAAATCAATGGAGCAAGTTGAAAGGAAAATCTATACACTAGCAGACTGAGCTAACATAATAGACTCAACAAGGGTCACAGATCCAGAGGAGACTGTGACCGCTTGGCCATCCTGACCTGCAGACCCACACCCAGCTGGACCAACCCAGCCTCAGGGATCCAGACAGGGAAACAAAAGAATCCCGAAACAGGTACAGGAATGAGCGTAAGGATAGCACAGCTATCCCCACAAAGTACAAGTACAACCCGACTCTGAAAACAGACAAGGCCATAGACCTAAGGATCTATCTAAATAAAGGCCCAACAAGTCTGACTTGGAGCCAGCAAGACAGGAGAAGCCCCAAGCAAGGACTCTATCTCCGTAGGGGGGAGAATATCCCCTAAAGGAAAGGGATGATGCCGGAAGGACAACAACTGTCCTCAAGGCCCGAAATCACCGGCTAATGGGAAGAAAAATTCCCAACACAGATATCCTAGAAAAGGACTCCCCTACAAGTAGCTTGCCAAGCAGAGGCAAAGTCAACCCATTCGCCTGCAGAGCAGGGAATCCATGGGAACACTGGTAAGCTGACCAGGGGAATGCAACCCTAAGGCACACCAGAAATTGGACACCCAGGGCCAGCAGCTGGGTATGAACCAACAACCTTTGAGGCGCAAGCCACACAGCTAACCACCAGATGATATGGGCTATTCTGTGGCAAAAAATACTCTGAAAACCTGGCCAACCATGACCAGGTTAGGTAGATGGACCAAGGACATAGCCCAAGTTCCCACTACTGTGGAACACCCTGACCTGCCCTGAGATCCAAGACTCCAAAACCTCCCAAGGCTGGGTCAGGAGAAAGGCCAAGCAAAGCTTAAGCAACCGGAAGTCTCAGGGAGAAAAACAGATCCGGGCACCTAATAGTTCAGGCAAACCTTATCCTAGAACTAAACAACCCAGCTGGCTAAAAAGCCTCAAGGGATATGGATGCATATCCAGAGAATCCGGATAGTGAGAAGAACTTGAAAGCCCCGACCAAAGGAAGGAACCACCCCTAGCTAAAGTCCACGCTCCAAGGAGCAAGGCTAGAAGTCGTATGAAGATACTTCTCAGAGCCTCAGGACAACCAAGGGATACCTCGAGGTCCAAAAAAACCTACTAGCAGGACTAGTCTCCCTATCACCTCCGCATAAGCAGAGGACACAAGGAAGAGAAAGGCACGAAGCCTACCCAGCTCTCGAAAAACCCAAGCTAAACAAAGTCCCCACAGGAAACAACCATCACCCGAAAACACAGATCCCTAAAAGGAGATCCAACGCACCCGGAGACAATGGAAGAAAACCCAAAGGTATTTTATAACTCAGACAGACAGTACACATCAAAGAGTAAGAGCTGTATCTAGATACATTATAAATGGCTTACGCGTACACCTGCAAGGTGTCAAGAGCTGCAACTGGTTTCAAACTGAAAACCTTCCGCATGCTAGACAGCTATCCTGTACAAGCTGTTGGACCAAGCCCAAAAGGACAAATCCAGAGGCCTAAAAATGAAGGTCAAACTGCTCAAATGCAGTTTGGGGCGCTAAGCCCTCCAACCCTCCAACACATGGGAGAGGAAACCTCTAAGTTCTGATGAAATCTGATGTCAGAGTGACACAGCAGAAAAACTCCCCTGCCCGGCCATCTATGACTGAAGGCCCACAGGTCCTCTCGAATGCTTAGTTGAACATGAAAAACAATGATAACCTGAGCACTCTGCGCTTCTACCGAACCAGCTGAGCAGAACAGTGCCACGTGTCTGAACAGCCGCAAGACTGAATGAACTCGACAGGACCAGCCTGCACCTAGGGTCCTAACCAACAAGCTGCATAAATTCTCCCTCATAGGGGAAAAACAGAAAACAGACATTTTTAACATAGGACTAACATGTCCAAAACAACTGCCAAAGAAGTAATAAAGAATATCAATCCCAGAAGGTTCCCGAAGGAAACAAAAACAAATAAGACATCCCATTGGATATAAATAAAATATAAGGCAACCCAGAGGTTAACGCCCAAAAAGACACAGGCCTACCTGCAGGACCAGCCAAACTGAGCCCTATCTTTCAAAAACTGGGAAAGATCTTAAACAAATGACAATTAGGAGATTACTTCATCCCCACATGTCTAATGAGGTGCACCATTCGAATTAGCAGACTGAAAATCCCCGTATCTGGTAACGATAGGATCATTCAATAACTGAAAAACATGTCTGAGCAATACGCGAAGGCGCGCAATCCTGTAATGAAAGGCACAACACTCAGGGACAGTTACACCTGCTAGGAACTGTAGAGGCCCTCCCCAAGGTGGAAGGCCCAGGACAATAGGGCACGAGCACATTCTCAAAGAAAGGTCTGGACTCTGCAGACGAGCAATCACCAACAATATGTGGAAGCGAAAACGTGCTGCAACCTCCAGGGGGAACATGCCACCCTGCATGGAAGAATCAGAAACTGGGTTATCCACATGTGTAGAAGTATGAATTGATAGGGAACTCATCTCTCAGAGGACAGGTCCCCCAGAGGCAGATGGCTCAGCAGTCCCTTGATTCCCCGAGCCCGAGGAACCAGGCACTCTGAAATGGCATACAGAACAAAACTGGTGTCAACGAGGCCAATCCGGATTCATCACCGGGCACAGAATCTGAATCTGAAATTAAAATAGTCTCGGTATCAGAATCCTCCGTAACTGAATCTGAAACGAGCACAGTCTCAGCATCAGAATCCCCTATAACTGGATAGAGGAAATATCAATATAGACTAAAGTATGAAAACAAAAACGGCACCTGACACCCACAATGGCTGTGGCACTCACCACCTCCTATGACCAGACCCCATGGGAACTAGAATATCTCCTTCCCCACATGGTCAATAATGCGGAAATAGGGAACGAAATGTAACCACGCCCGAACACAAGGTGAACTCAATAGTCCAAAAAAGCATGCCCAACCAAAGGCCTCAAAGTTCCAACCACAAGCCCATAAACATCACACATAAGCAGGTTGAATCACATAACAAACATGATTATAACCCCCCCCCTGTTCAATAACCCCCCTTAGGAGATATTAGTCCTCAATTCCAAGATACTAACAGAGAATCACTGAGACCCTTATGTCATATAGTTAGACCTGCAAAGGTGTGTAACCTCTCGGGAAAACATTCACATTATACAGTACATTGACGATAAAGTAAAATGAAACGATCTTACCGGAATCTACGCTGTGGAACAGACACACGGCCTTTCAAGTGTGACGAATAGTGGTATCGCCTCCGCCATGGGATAGTTTTTCAGAAAGACTCTCCCTGCATCTCCGGACTCTAACTTTCATCCAAGCCCTGAGAGACTGACAGGGCTACTTTAAACTACCCATGCCGAAGAGTACTACCCTCCATAAGAGACAAAAACCAAAAATTTAAAAATTCTGTCATGTCTCTGCCAACCGCCTGGGACGAAAGGCAAAGAATGACTGGGGGATGAGGGGAGTGGGAGGAGTATTTAAGCCTTTGGCTGGGGTGTCTTTGCTTCCTCCTGGTGGCCAGGTTCTTATTTCCCAAAAGTAATGAATGCAGCTGTGGACTCTTTCCATTTAAGAAGAAAATATTGTTTTAAGGATTTCTGTATAACCTACTATAGTGGCTTAGAAATATAATATAAACATGTGTTATCAAGACAATTGATGGCCAAATAACATTATTATATTATTAAGAACAGGCATATCTGTACTTGCCCTTCCATTAGTCTCTCAACTGTCTGACAAGCTGAGTGACTCGGAGTCTATCTAAAATTAGGCAGGAGGGAGGACTTGCAAGTGGCACAGTGTGCCACCGTCAACAGACCACCCCCTACCTCCCCTAGCTACATGCCCAGCATATGCACTCCCTAACTTCCTGCGTAGCACTCTCTATTGCGAGTTTGTGCACTCCTCAGAAATATTAGTAACTGGATCTCAAAAAACTGTTGTGAACCAGCTGACATTTCACCACTGCCCTGGATCATGAGAGCATTCTCTGGGTAGATCCCATAGGGACAGTAAAATATTTGAAGAAGCAGCAAAGGAGCATCCAATGATAACTTCTAGCCAATAGCAATAAAGGATTGTTGCCATGCAGTAGTTTGAATTGATTTTCCTCTGTCAATCGCTACAAATCATGTAATGTAAATAAAATGTATTCTGTAGTTAAGTAATTAATTATCAATACCAAATAAATATTAAAAAAATGTTACGTAAATAAAAGTATATGCACAATCATGTTTCCTTCAGCCTTCTCTCAATGATTTTTCTTTTAATTAACAGTGACATCTAGTGGCTAATGGTCCAAAAAGCAAGCCCATCGCAAAATATATGTTTTTCTTCAGCAGGGATTTTAAATTCATTTTGTCAAATGACTAAATAAAACACCATGTTTATGTCAAATGACTAATTAAAACCCCATGTTTTTCAAAGGGCCATTGACAAAATTAATTTCTTTATAAAAAGTGAAACGATTTACAGAAAATTATGATTTACAGAATCTTTCTTCTCACTTACTGACTGATGATGAAGTCAGAGTTTTAGGAAAGCGTCTATCTTTTAGCCACTCTAACCCCCATAACATATTAGAGTTATTTGAACCAATTAATTGGAAACTTCCCTTACAAATATGTGTTGCAAAAAAAAAAGGGTATGTCCAATTTTGACAAATAATATGGAGGACGCATTTAAAAAGAAGTTAGAGATACTAAACCCCAAAAAAAAATTTCCATGCCGAGGAGGATCAGTCATTCTTTCAGCCTCCAATATATAATCAGATCTATTTTGTTATACAATAGCTCCTCCATTATCTGCTGGAGGATCATTAAATTTGTATCTTCCATTAATGTATGGAAAGGCCCTCTCTCATGGTGATGTAAATTCTAATATTTACCCAATTGTTTTTTCAAACTCCTCTAACATTAGTTGTTTAAAGGCATACATAGATATTATTTTTCAATGTATACATTCATCACACAGGTGATCTGACAATGATTCTGGTTCATAAAATATTAAAGGGATACTAAACCCATATTTATTCTTTTATAATTCAGATAGAGCATGCAATTTTAAGCAACTTTCTAATTACTCCTAAGATCAATGTTTCTTCGTTCTCTTGATATCTTTATTTGAAAAAGCAGAAATCTAAGTTCAGGAACCAGCCCATTTTTGGTTCAAAACCCTGGGTAGCGCATGCTAATTTGGTGGCTATATTCAGTCACAAATCAGCAAGTTCTACCCAGGTGCTTAACCAAAAATGGGCCGGCTTCTAAACTTAGTTTACTACTTCAGAGACTTTTTATTCAGCTGCTCTTTCTTTGAGGGGTTGTGTTGCTCCATCTTTCTCTTTAAAATTCCCCAAAGTTGGATTCAAGTCAGGCAACATACTTGGCCAGGTCAAAGTTTTCACATTTTTTTCTTCTTTAGACACTCTTTTGTGATTTTGGCAATGTGCTTTGGATTGTTATAATGCTGGAATATTCATCTTCTGCCAACCTCCTGGAGACTGGGAGTCATCTTGTCAACGAGTATTTTGGTATATCCACAGACATTCATGGTGGCAGTGGCATCTATAAATGTCATCTATTCAACACCATTTGCACTCATACAGCCCAATATCATCACACTCCCACCTCTGTGCTTCACTGTTGGGGCTATGCATTCACTGTGGTAGTCCTGGCCAGGTTCAAACATGCTAGACCCCATCTGAGCCAAACAAATGTATTTTGTTCAAACCTGACCAAAGAATGTGCTCCCAATATTTATCAGACTTCTTTTCATGTTCTTTAGCAAAGTGTAATCTTTCAGTATTGTGCCGAAAACAAAGCAGGTTGAGGTTATGCAATGTCCTTCACACTGAGCTGTCACAGAAACTCCAATTTCTATTGATAACATCTGAGCCAAGTCACTTGCCCATCTGTTTTTCAGAACTAGATTGTGCGCACAGTGCACCGTCCGTGGTGACATTTTAGAAGGACTGCAGCTCTGATTAGTGGTACTTTGGCTCATCAGAGGTGGCTCTTGAGTTAGTGAGGCCTTTGACAAGGCTCAAATATGAGGCCCCTTGACACAAAAATAAAATGCAAAAATTAACCAAATAAATCTGAGTATGAATTGCTCTGGATTTCGCTAAAAGAGATGAGCGAAAAGGTAGAAATAGAAAAAATGAAGAGTGCATAGAGAGGGTAAAATAAAGAGGAAGCAAGAGGTGAGGAAGACTGGAGAAAGAAAAAAGAATGAAGTGAAAGGAAAAAGAATATTGAAAGATTTAGAGAGAAAAGAAGGACGAGAAAGTGGTTAGAGGAGGAGTGAGGAAGGATAAAGGAAAGCGAGAATGAGACGGTAGAGAGAAAATAAATATGAAAATAAAAAAGAGTGGAGAGACAGAAAATGGAGATAAGAGAGTAGAGAGGGATAAATAAAGGCAGAGAGAATTTAACATAGGGGCTGATTTATCAAATCTTCAACTGATAATACACTGGAATTCCGCATCAAATTAGACGCAAAGTTGATCCGCCATAGTTAACAAAGCATCAACATTGTCAAACGTTGAAATGTATGATGTAATATTTGTTCCCATGGGATTAATCCTATGCAGATCGATGATTGTGTTATTTGAGCAAAATACTGATCATCCGCCTTCACATTCGACTCTATTCAAGTGTATTACTGATGATCCACCTTCACATTCGACTCTAATTGACCTTCTTACCAAGTGAACAAATATTCAAAAGGTACGCTCACGTTTATTCCGACGCAGCGAACCTATCGTTCAAACTGCCACCTCTGAGGCTGCGAATGCCATCGAAATCAATGGGAGTCTGAAAACACAGAAATGTTTGCGATACGTTTTAGACGCGGATAAAAATAAAACAACTACAAATATGTTGAAAAAAGTATTCTCATTCTAAATCATGCTTGGGAATGTTAATACACAACATTGTTCTTTAATACAGTCAGAAAATATAATGTTTAGGGTACACCCCTATTCCTAGACATTTTTCATCAAAAGATTTTACATAAAAAGGGGTATTACAAGGAGAGAATGAAGCGTATTACATAAAAAAAAAAAAAAAATAAAGAAAATACAATATAGTATACTCTTTGTAATTCTTTTGGGAATGTTAATACACAACATTGTTCTTTAATACAGTGATGTTCATGAGTAAGAAAATTCTAGCAATATGGCATTGACTGTAAAAAGTGTTTTCTGGATTTAGTTACCTTGAGAGTTTATAGGTGATGTGGGAGGTGGTTCCATACGATGAGTTACCTTAACTGTAGTAAAACAAAATTAATCATATATATAAAACTGATAATCTAAGTCATATGTATGATATCTTCCAAATAAAAGTACAGATTACATTAATAGACATACCAATGACCATAATCAATCACCACGACACAGCCATGAAAAAAAACACCTTGATTACGAGTTTTGCAGTACGGCTATACCACTGAAAAATTGGCCATTGGGTGTGGAATGGCCGGTAAATGCATATTAAGAGTCGCGGCGGTATAGGCTCTAGCAAGCATTTTAGCCTTAATGCAACCCTCCATTCCGCACTCAAAAAATGGCGTTTGAGTGCGGGATTTTCCATAGAGCCGTATTACAGGTTGTGCGGCCCTGCCTATACCGACACATTCCATTCCGCTATCTGAGACCAGTAGTTATGGATTTTGCAAAACAAAAATGTTTTACAAAACTCATAACTAAAATGTTACAAAGTACACTAACACCTATAAACTACCTTTTAACCACTAATATGCCGGCCACCCACATCGCTGATGCTAAAATAAACCTATTAACCCCTAAACCGCCGGCCCCCCACATTGCAACTAATACCACTAAACCTATCAACCCCTAAACTGCCACCTCCCCACACATCGCAAAACACCAAATTAAACTATTAACCACTAAACCTAACACCCCCTAACTTTAAATTAAAAGTTACAATATAACTATCTTAAAATAAATAAAAACTTACCTGTAAAATAAAAATAAACTAAGATTAAACTATAAATTAACCTAACATAACTATTCTAATAAAATAAAAAAAACTACAAATTTAAAAACTTAAATTACATGATTAAAAAAACCTAACACTATGACAAAATAAAAAACCTAAATTACAAATTTAAAAAAACCTACTACCAAAAAAATAAAAAAAATATAACACTACAAAAAATAACACTAAAATTACGAAAAATAAAAAACCTAATCTAATAGCCCTATAAAAATAAAAAGCCACCCCAAAATAAACCCCCCCTTAACCTTCAAAAAACTACCAATAGCCCTTAAAAGGGTCTTTATAGGGCATTGCTCTAAGTTAAACAGCTCTTTTACGACAAAAAAAATTACAAGGTCCCCCCAACAGTAAAACCCCCCAACCAACCAACCCTCAAAATAAAAAAAAATAAGTCTAAATAAAACTTAAGCTACCCATTGCCCCTAAAGGGTCATTTGTATGGACATTCAGCTATTTTACTGCCCTTAAAAGGGCATTCAGCTCTTTTACAGTGCCCATCCCTAATCTGAAAAAAAATACCCATATTTTTTTTTAAAAACCCTAACACTAACCCATAAAATATACTCACGGTTCCTGAAGTCTGGACATCCATTTTCATCCAGGCGGTGATAGGTCTTCATCCAGGCGGCGACATCTTCATTGATCACAGGGCCATCTCTTGTCTTCATCCTAGTGTCGCAGAGCTGTGGAGGAGTGGAGCTTATGTGCCTGAGGCGCGGACATCCAGCGTGGAGGATCCTCTTCATACCGTCACCACCATACATTGAAGCTTGAATGCAAGGTACCCGTTTAAATATGGGGTACCTTGCAATCCTATTGACCGACATTTTTAAATCAGCCAATAGGATGAGAGCTACTGAAATCCTATTGGCTGATTTGAAAATATCAGCCAATAGGAATGCAAGGTACCCCATATTTTTTGTAATCTTAGAGTTTTTTTATTTTTCATATTTTTAGTGTTTATTATTTTCTGTAATGTTAGATTTTTTAATTTTTTTCGAGGTATTAGGTTTATTTAAATTTGTAATTTAGGTTTTTTAATTGATAGTTTTTTTTTAATTTTATTAGAATAGTAATGTTAACTTTAACGCCTCCAGACTCTCACACATTTTAGAATGGAATAATGTCAACGCAAACACATTTGGCTGGTCCTTAGTGGAATCCTCCACACTTCATCCCAATCTTACCCTTCCTGATCTTCTATGGATTCCCTCACAACACAGGCATAAGTTAGGACCCCTGCACCCCACACTACGAGATGCCCTAAAACTTTGGGACTCTCTCTGCCATGACCCGAATATATCACCCCACCCCTCACCTGTTCTTACCCTGTCGGCAGCCCTATCAACACTGCCTGAAACACACGCCAACATATGGCAGAACCTACGCATTAAAACAGTTATAGACTTCTACGACTCAGAGACATGGCTCTCCCACCCACAGCTTTGCACTAAATTCAACATACCCCCGAAGCTACAGTTCGAAGCTTACCGAATTAGCTCCCTACTCCGCTCCTGGGGCTATCCGATGAAAGCTCTCCGACCACCCTCCATTTGGGAACAGACATGGATTAAAGCACAGACCATCAAACATTCACTATCCCAATATTACACCCTCCTGACCGACGCTAAACCCTCCTTCAAAATCCCACAACATAATGCCTGGAGAAGGAAATTGGATTTCTTGTAGACACTGACGTATGGCAAAGCAGAATACAGATAACTAGAAAACTACTCCACGGTGCCACTTTATGGGAACTGTATTACAAAATCTTAGTTAGATGGCACCTAGTACCAGTCACCTTGCATAAAACGTACAACTCCCAATCCCCACTGTGTTGGCGGTTGTGTGGACAACCAGGCACACATATACATGTCTGGTGGTTATGTCCAAAAATCCAACGCCTTTGGAAAAAAACATACAATACTCTCAGCCGCCTAGGTATTTTTCCTCCCTACCTTCCTGAAGTGGCCCTCCTACATATGCCAGTCCCTACATTAGATAGACCCGCAGAGGCCCTCATGATCTACCTTTTCATGGCAACTAAACTAACCATAGCCAGGGCATGGAGAAACAAAACCCCACCACCCTACGCACAAGTACTGCCCACTGCCAGACACATCAGACTGATGGAGCAATACTCCTTCCAAGTGCTAGACAAGACAGACTTGCACATTAAAATTTGGTACCAATGGCTTATGCTCTTCCCAGACTAGCCCGGAATCTTGTAAAGCCCTCATCCTAATAAAATCCCGTCCCCTCCCCCCCTCCTCTCCCTGACCTACTAGATGTATATCTAACTCTTTAGCCATAAAGGCACATATGCATATTGTCACATATCAGGTTAGGTTTACATAAGGCTCCTCTGAGTGTGAATTCTCTCTGTATCCTTCTTGTATACATACTGGATCTATTTTTATGAAACAGATATCTAATAACTGCACTGTAGATAAGAGATTGGACAACTATGTCCCAAACAATTCTGAGTTGTATGTTATGTTCTACATCGCTGAATAATTATATTCTATTGTTATCCCTATTGTTATTCCTAAAAATTAAAAAATGATGACAAATGGTTTAAATGCAGGCAACCTTACCTCGTTACGCCAGCTGGATATATAAAAGTTTTAGGCGGGTTTTGCGATTATTTATTGCATGCTCAATTCCACAAGATATACATATCATTATTAACTCTGTATCCAAGATGATGTAAGATTATTCTACTGTAATGGTTTATACCTGCTTCATTTCTATGTATATTCCTGATTGTCTCAATAAAAATTTATAAAAAAAAAAAAAAAGGATAGTAATGTTAGATTAATTTATAGTTTAATGTTAGTTTTTTTTTATTTCACAGGTAAGTTTTCCTTTATTTAAAGATAGTTATATTGTAACTTTTAATTTAAAGTTAGGAGTGTTAGGTTTAGGTGTTAATAGTTTAATTTAGTGTTTTGCGATGTGGGGGTCAGGCGGTTTAGGGGAAAATAGGTTTAGTTTATTAATTACGGTGTGGGGGTCTGGCGGTTTAGGGGTTAATAGGTTTTGTTTGTTAGTTACAACGTGGGGGCTGGTGGTTTAGGGGTTAATAGGTTTATTTATTAGTTGCAATGTGGGGGGCCAGTGATTTAGGGGTTAATAGGTTAATTTAGTGTCTGCGATGTCGGGGAGCGGCGGATTAGGGATTAATCACTTTATTTAGCGTTGACAATGTCGGGCAGCGGCGGATTAGGGGTTTATCACTTTATTTAGTGTTGTCGATGTCGGTGAGCGGCGGATTAGGGGTATTTAGACTAGGGGTTTATGTTAGGGTGTTAAGTTTAAACGTAACTTTCTTTTCCCCATAGACATAAAAGGGGTTGCCATTCCGTGATCACAGGTATTAGTTTTTTTCTAACACTTTTTCCCCATTGATGTCCTTGGCTTTTGTGGGGTATGGAGCTTAATGCACCATAACGCACAGCACAAGGAGGTTTTTCAGTAACTTGTAATGGCAGCGCTATGAAAAGTGCTCATTTTATTGTGTTATTTGCGCACCTGGTTTAGTGCAAAACTCGTAATATAGCCATAAGTTAATTACTGCAATCAGAATGAGGAATCCACCTGCATTTACAGCTGGAGAACTTGGAATTATAAAAGGGTGTTGCAAACAACACAGAATAGTTCAGTTCCATAGTCAGTTCTGAACAATGAAGATCATGAATATGATTGAGTTAACAATACTCCATCGCCCCAGAACAAGACTGGTGATGATACAAGCTGCGGAGCGTCAACGAAGATGCCTAAGAGTGCCGAGGGTTTTCCTGCCTAGGATTGGCCTCCATGCCCTCAGTGATAGAGAGGTGATCCATCGATTCTGGCTCAATAGGGCTTCTATTGACAGCCTCTATATGGAAATCAAGAATTCTCTCGAACCACTGACTGCATGGACTAGGGCAATCCCTGGGATGGTGAAGTTACTATAGGTCCTATATTTCTTGACAACTGGATCATTCCAAGCTGTGACATATCTAGCCATTGGTATGAGCCAGGCAACCTTCTCCCGTCATCTGAAGGTGGTCCTTTAATGCCTTGCACCAAAGGCTAGTCCATCATGTACATTTCCTAAAAACACAGGAGGAGTGGTATGATGTCAAGCCCCAGTTCTATAAGCTTGCTGGGTTGCCAAAACTATTTGGGGTGATAGATTGCACACATATATCGGTGCAGCCTCCCAGGGGAAGAGAGGAGCCATACCAGGACAGAAAGCAGAACCACTCGCTGAATATCCAGGTCAACTCTGAAGCCAGGTTGAGAATCATGAGCGTCTGCTCTGGATTCCCTGGTGCTAGCCACAATTCCTTCATCCTCCGGAATTATGTCATATATGATCAGTTCCAGGAGGGACATTGTCAGAGAGGATTCTAATAGGTAAATATCTCTTATAAATGTTCATATATGTATATTATAGGATTAATTAATTCAGATTGCTAATATCAATTCTCTATTTCTTTTAAGCAGGTGATTCTGGATATTCATGTCTTCCGTGGCTATTCACACCTGTCAATAACCCAAATACAGAGGAACAAGTGCACTACAATGAGGCTCACATTGCAACAAGATCTGTGATTGAGTGCACCTTTGGTGTATTGAAGAGCCGTTTCAGATGTTTGGGCAGTTTCGGCGGAGTTCTTCAGTATGCCCCCCACCAAAGTCTGACTCATATTCCTAATCTACTGTATGTTACAAAACATTACCATAACCATTCCAAATATAGATCTCGAGAACTTGGATGTCCTGTAGCCCTACCTGTAGGCCACTTTGTATTTAAAGTGAACTACTACTGATTGTGCTCAAGGGCAGGGCATTCCTCTCCTTTTGTATAACTCAATTATTGCACCTACAACTATAATGTACCCCAACTGTACTTGTTTGTGTATGTAATGCATCCCTGTAATGTTCTATTATTACTTGTGTAGCCTGCTGGCGCTTTATATATACCTGATAATAATATTAATGTCCCCAAGTATGATAATCATTTTGCACCATTTCAGCAAAATGATGCAAGGGGAGTCCAAGCTCGAGCAACAATGGTGTCATGATTGACTGTGTAACATACACGTATGTTTATTTTTGTAATATTATTTTACTGTATTGCTTTTTTACAGAAGACGTTCATTTTGGATTTGTTGCAATTATTGACTTTCAAAGTATGTCAAAACATATCTTGAAAAAACTATCTTCAAATAAAGCTTATTTATTGTACACTTGACTCTGTTTTTCATTCTAAAGTGTTTCTTGTATTGTCAATATATTTGTGCAGACATAAATCCGAAAAATAGTTTGAAATGCTAAATATAGTTGTATCATGGTTTTAATCTCCCATGTTTGTGAATGTTAAAGTGACAGCATAGTTAAAATTAATCCTTCATGAATCAGATAGGGCATGTTATTTTTAGCAACATTCCTTTTTAGCTTTTTCTTCAAATGTGCTATGTTATCTTTGTATTCTTATTTCAAATATAAACCTAGGTAGGCTCATATGATAATATTTAAGTACTTGAAGGGTGACTCATAACACATGCTGTTTTATCTACTATTTAAAACAGGGGAGTGATAGTTCATGTGAGCCTTATAGATAACATTGTGATCACGCACGTTGCTTGTGGCAGACACTGCAATAATTTGCTAATATGCAAGTTAATAGATAATAAATTAAATCTCATGTGATCAGAGGGCTGTCAGGAGATGCTTGGATACAATGTAATAAGAGGTAAAAAGTATATTAACAGGACATGAAACACAAAGATTTTCTTTCAGGATTTAGGTAGAACAAAAATATAAAACAATGCATAGAAGTGTGTTGTTCATGCAAAGCTGGTGAATGACTAATAGTGATGTCGCGAACCTAAACCGCCATTGACTTCAATAGGCAGGCGAACTTTAAAACCTACAAGGACTCTTTCTGGCCACAATAGTGATGGAAAAGTTGTTTCAAGGGTACTAACACCTGGACTGTGGCATGCTGGATGGGGATCCATGGCAAAACTCCCATGGAAAATTACATAGTTTATGCAGAGTCTGCTTTTAACCCATAAAGGGCCTAAATCAACTAACATTCCCAAATTGTTTGCAATAACGTGCTTTAAAACATCAGTTATGATGTCGTATCTATCATGTAGTGTAAGGGTTACGGCCGCATCACAGTGACAGAGCAAACTCCAAGTGTTACGCACCGCAATCAACTGCAAACAGTCCACTTGCACAACCACGAGATAGATTTGATAGATAGATACATAGAGATTACATAGCTCAATCGATGCAATATACATATGATCGATACACTGTACATAGCTCAATAGATGCAATATACATTTGATAGATACGAATTACATTGATCAATAGATGCAATATACATTTGATAGATACGAATGTTATCGAATCAAAGATGCAATATACATTTTATAGATACGAATTACATCACCCAAAATATGTAATATACATTTTATAGATACGAATTACATCGATCAATAGATGCAATCTACATTTGATCGATACGTTTGATAGTTCGATCGATTTGATATATAAATAAATCGATTTGAAATATATATAATTTCCCTGACAGAGTATAACAATAAGACATGTGGTCTGTGACCCGTGGTGTGTTAAGTAGTAATATTCTTAACATTTTACTACAACCTGTTACTCCCCCTATCAGATGAGGTCTATATGGCCTTCATTTTTGGAACCGGGAGATGGAAGAAGATGATTGTTCTGTCCTCCTACTTCAAATTTGTCAGAAACACAAGTGGCTGTCTCAAAACATCCCGGACAGAAGATAGATCGATAGATAGGATAGATATACATAGATTGATAGTTAGATAGAATCGATAGAAGAGAAATAGATAGATTTGTTTATATAATTACCCTGATAAAGTCTAATAATTTAACATGCGGTCTTGGAACCAACTAGGTTGTGTTAAGTAGTAATATTCTTCACACTTTCAGCCCTGTAACTCCCCCTATTGGTGGAGGTCTATATGGCGTGTATGATTACCCTGACAAAGTATAACAACAAGACACGCGGTCTGGGACCCATGGTAATTTTGTTGTGTTAAGTAAAACTTTTCTTATCACTTGAATCCCTCTTACCCCCCCTTTTGTTGGAGCTCTATATGGCCTGAATGATTAGCCTGACAAAGTATAATAAGAAAACATCTGGTCTTGGACCCATGGTAATTAGGTTGTGTTTAAGTAGTACTATTCTTATAACTGTAATCCCTGTTACTCCCCCTATCAAGGGAGGTCTATATGGCCTGCATGATTACCCTAAAAAAGTATAACATCAAGACACACGGTGTTGGACCCATGATAACTAGCTTGTGTTAATTAGTACTTTTCTTAGCACTTTAATCCCTGTTACCCCCCTATCGGGGGTGGTCTATATGGCCTGCCTGATTACCCTGAAAAAAATATAATAATAAGACATGCGGTCTGGTACCCATTTTAACTAGGTTGTGTTTTAAGTACTTCCATTCTTAGCACTTTAATCTCTGTAACTCCCCCTATTTGGTGAGGTCTATACGGCCTGGATGATTACCCATACAAAATATAATAATAATAAGACATCTGCTCTTGGTCTGCGACCCATGGTAACTATGTTGTGTTAATTAGTAATGTCCTTAGCATTTTAATAGCTGTTACTCATACTCACCCTATCGGTGGAGGTCTATATGGCCTGCATGATTACCCTTACAAAATATAATAACCAAACATATGCTCTGGGACCCATGGTAAGTAGGTTGTGTTAAGTAGTACTGTTCTTTGCAGTTTAATAGAAACATAGAAACATAGAAACATAGATATTGACGGCAGATAAGAGCCATAGGCCCAGCAAGTCTGCCCCACCTTACCTAACAGTATAAACTTATCTAGTTCGTAGGATAGCTCTATGCTTGTCCCATGCATTTTTAAAGTCCCCCACAGTGTTTGTTGCTACTACTTCTTGAGGAAGTTTATTCCATAAATCAATCACTCTTTCTGTAAAGAAGTGCTTCCTCAAATTACTCCTGAATCTACTACCCTTTAGCTTGAGCTCATGACCCCTTGTTCTTGAATTTTCCATTTTATGTAAAATACCCACAGCCTCAGTTTTACTAAACCCTTTAATGTACTTGAAAGTTGCTATCATATCACCTCTTTCCCTTCTCTCCTCTAAGCTATACATATTTAGGTCATTGAGCCTATCCTGGTAAGTTTTATTTTTTAGACCATGTACCATTTTGGTAGCCCTCCTTTGCACAGATTCAAGTTTGTTAATATCCTTCTGAAGATATGGCCTCCAGAACTGCACACAATACTCAAGATGAGGCCTAACTAATGATCTATAAAGTGGCATAAGAACCTTACTATTTCTGCTGCAAATACCTCTACCAATACATCCAAGCATTCTGCTAGCCTTACTCGCTGCCTTACTACATTGTTTACTAAGTTTTAAATCATCTGAAATAATAATTCCCAAGTCCTGTTCCTCGTCTGTAGCAGTCAGTAAAGTGTCAGTGAGTCTGTAATTAATATTTGGATTTTTCTTCCCTAAATGTATTATTTTACACTTTGCTGTGTTAAACTTTAGATCCCAGTCGTTTGTCCAATCCTCCAATTTTTGTATATCACTTCTCATTTTGTCTACCCCCCCTGGAACATCCACTCTGTTGCAAATTTTTGTATCATCTGCAAAGAGACATACTTTCCCCTGTAGCCCTTTGCTGATATCGCAGATAAATATGTTAAACAAAACAGGCCCCAGAACTGACCACTGAGGAACACCACTAGTAACAGCCCCCTCTGCTGTTACAACACCAAATGGTGGCAGGTCTATCTGGCCTTCATGATTAGCTGCACCCAAACCCAAAAAAAAGCTGAGTGGTCTTAGACTAACACCCATGGCTAACTCGGTTGTTTCAATTAGTACTATTCTTAGCACTTTCATCCCTGTTACGGGTGGTCTACATGGCCATCATGATTAGCGGAACAAAATACTACAATCCAACCTTTGCTCAGTCTTCATAGGCCCTTCATTGGCTGTATTTTGATAGTACAGTTCTTATTACTTTAATAGCTGATACAACACCGAATGGTGGCAGCTCTATATGGCCTGCATGATTAGCCGCACCCAAAACAAAAATAAATCCAAGCGGTCTTGGATTAACACCCATGGCTAACTTGGTTGTTTCAAGTAGTACTATTCTTAGCACTTTCATCTCATCCCTGTTACTTCCAGGACTCTCGGTGGTGGTCTACATGGCCATCATGATTAGCCTCACCAAAATATAACAACAATACGTGCGTGCAGGGAACCATGGTAAGGTTACTTCCTTTCGCAAAATCGAGTATAACAGTTGCAGGCAGAGGTTCTGACCCTGCATTATGGCTGCACCTCTCCCTAAAAGAGGCATGCGTTACAGAATCTGTGGGCATGTATGCAAAGAGCTGGCCTGCCTAAAAAGAGGAGCAAGGCTGTACAGGTTGTTCTCCTTCAGCCGTTTTATATGCTGTTCCACGGCCACGACCCTCAACAACCACAACAGAATGAAACACCACATATGCCATCCTTTTGAACAACAGAGTACAGGTATGGCATTGATTTTAGTTACACAGCGATATTTATTATGAACCGTGAAATTGAAAACATAAACATGATTGGACACCCAGTACAGTACAGGTCGTTCTCCTTCGGCCTTTTTTGAATAGTGTTCCGGACCCTCAACAAAAACAACAGCAGGAAAGAGAACATATGGCATCCTTTTGAACAATAGATGACAGGTAAGGCATAGATTTTAGAAAGCCATAGTTAATTTTTTTGCAACTGTGAAATAAAAAAAAACATTGATTGGACACCCAGTACACTTCTTTATCCTTAGGCCTTTTTATAAGAGGGTCCCGGAGCCTCAACAGAAAAAACAGCATGAAAGAGGACATATGGCATCCTTGTGAACAATTGATTACAGTTAAGGCATTGATTTTAGAATCCCAGAGATCATTTATATGACCCGGGAAATAGAAAAAAACATTGACTGGACACCCAGTACACTTCTTTATCCTTAGGCCTTTTTATAAGAGGGTCCCGGAGCCTCAACAGAAACAACAGCATGAAAGAGAACATATGTCATCCTTTTGAAAAATAGATTACAGGAAAGGCATTAATTTTAGAAACACAGAGATAATTTGTTACAACCGGGAAATCTAAAAAAACATTGAATAGACACCGAGTACACTTATTTATCCTTAGGCCTTTTTAGCAGAGGCTCCAGGACACTCAACAAAACCAGCAGCAGGAAAGAGGACATATGGCATCCTTGTGAACAATTGATTACAGTTAAAGGGACATTATACACTCATTTTTTCTTTGCATAAATGTTTTGTAGATAATCTATTTATATAGCCCATAAAGTTTTTTTTTTAATTAATGTATAGTTTTGCTTATTTTTAAATAACATTGCTCTGATTTTCAGACTCCTAACCAAGCCCCAAAGTTTTATGTGAATACGCTCGACTACCTACTCCAGCTTGCTCCTGTTTGTGTAAAGGGTCTTTTCATATGCAAAAGAAGGGGGAGGGGGGGAGTGTCTTATTTGCCACTTGCAGTGGGCTTTCCAGCTACCTTTTCAGCAGAGGTAAACTGACAGCTTCTAAGTAAGTTTTTAAACAGTTTTATACTGAATTTTTATATCAGTATCTGTGCATATTATTCTTTATAGTAGTGTCTATTACATGCAGTTATATGAAAATGAGTGTATACTGTCCCTTTAAGGCATTGATTTTAGAATCCCAGAGATCATTTATATGAACCTGGAAATAGAAAAAAACATTGATTTTACACCCAGTACACTTCTTTATCCTTAGGCCTTTTTATAAGAGGCTCCCGGAGCCTCAACAGAAATAACATGATGAAAGAGGATATATGGCATCCTTTTGAATAATAGAATACAGGTAAGGCATTGATTTATGAATCCCAGAGATAATTTATCTGAACCGGGAAATAGAAAAAAACATTGACTGGACACCCAGTACACTTCTTTATCCTTAGGCCTTTTTATAAGAGGGTCCCGGAGCCTCAACAGAAACAACAGCATGAAAGAGGACATATGGCATCCTTTTGAAAAATAGATTACAGGAAAGGCATTGATTTTAGAAACACAGAGATAATTTGTTGCAACCGGGAAATCTAAAAAAACATTGAATAGACACCCAGTACACTTCTTTATCCATAGGCCTTTTTAGCAGAGGCTCCAGGACCCTCAACAAAAACAAGAGCAGGGAGCTGGGCATAGGAGTACAAGGGAGTGTGACAATAATAATGTGAAGGGGAAGATTGCGGAATTGTGGCATTTTAATTTTGTTATCATGGGACGTACTTGCAATGACCTTGCTCTGGTGAATCCATATCGCAAATGTCTTTTTTAAGGCACTGTTTGTCTATTTTTTGAATATCAGCATTTGGTAAATGAAGCGCAACTTAAGGCTGGTGAGAACCGACATTTCTTCTGGCTGTTTGCAAATGTTGTAGCTCTGGACAAACATGTGAATAAGGGGACATCTGCCATAGTCTGCATGCAACCCCTTTGATGATTGACGCTAAACATGTGTCACCTGCAAGCAGAGCTCGTTACTTCTGTCTAAATCATCTTCCTGGTATGGACAGGCCACTGTTTCCCACAACAAGTCCGAAGCTTGAACTACAAGATTGTCTTGAGTATGGTAGGAAACCAAAGTTTATTCTGTACTATCACCACAAAAGCTGAACTTCTTGAAGCAAGGAAAATGCCAGCAATTTCCTGTGCTTATGGATGACAAGGACGTCCTGTCCTGTGGTACACAGAGATGGAGAGGATTTTGGGCCTCCCTGTACACTACACAGACTACACAGATGTCTCCAACATCACCAGAAACACAAGACAGCGACTCTTGGGAAGTTCCTGGAGTGTTCCGGTAGCCATCTCTTTGCGCCCTGAAATGAATACTTTATCAGTGTTTTTGTATACATCTGATAACAGCTTTGGAGACTGTGGTAACGCACATGTTATTTACTGTTGTTCCAGCTGTGGCAATATCAATTGGCATTAAAAAGGTAAGATTTGGAGACTGGTGACGCACATTTTATGCACGCTGTGGCAATTGCAATTTGCAGTGAAAATAATCTGCTAACAACCACTACCTAGGAGGACCACGCCTGACTCCTGAAGTCATGCTTCAGTTAGTAACTCAAGTTAAATTAATTTTTTTTTTTTATTATTATTATTATGCTCAGCAGATTCAAAACATACCATTCTTCTAGTCATATCACACGACATGTCAAAATGCTGCATGGAAAATGGCAGTGTGCAAAGTCATAATCTTAGTGAACCTATAAGTGCATTAAATTTTCTAAAATAAACAAAAATACCGAAAAAAAATTAAAAAAAAAAAGGAAAGAGGACATATGGCATCCTTTTGAACAATAGATTACATTTAAGGCATTGATTTTAGAATCCCTGAGATAATTTATATGAACAGGGAAATAGAAAAAAACATTGATTGGACACCCAGTACACTTTTTTTATCCTTAGGCCTTTTTATAAGAGGGTCCTCAACAGAAACAACAGACGGGACAGCATGAAAGAGGACATATGGCATCCTTTTGAAAAATAGATTACAGGAAAGGCAATGATTTTAGAAACTGCAAATAGAAGAACACAGAGGCGCCACAATGGCCCAGTACCACCAAAACAGAGAGATAAGTATATAGAAGGCACTATATATACTCACAAACATCAAGCACCCAGATGGTGCTAGTGGGGCAGGCTGAAACTTCACAGTAGTCCAGCTCACTGATAGACCTCCAAACAGATCCAGTCGGTGTTCCTTGAGGGCCTAAGATCCTATGCCTAGAAAAGAGAGAGGCAAACCAACATGGCCTAGTATTGTTTGAGCCCAGGGAGAATATAACCCTAATGGGTATACTCACAGGAAACAAAGCACCTCCAGGTGCAATAACAGCAAGCTGGAACCACAAGTCGCCCAGTAGACAAACCACAGCAAGTGATCCTCGACTTCCAGTAGTATAACGGTTTATGGGGGAGGGGTATATAAAACCCCACAACAGGTTATTGGGTCAAAATACCACACAAGCAAGTGTATATAAAAGTAAAAATCTTTAATAACACAGCGACGCGTTTCTCAGCCGCCTATGGGCTGTTTCATCAGGCTATAATAAAACATTAAAATATACACTTGCTATATACCAAATTAAAAAACCTAAAAATTATCTGATTGGACAGTCAATTGAAAATCCAGCCAATGTGTGATCATTCTCAATCAATTACTATGGCAACAATTTAGTTAGTATTCGGGTGGATAGGTGTAGCCAGGTGTGCACCTAATTAGCAAACTGGCACGCCACCTAGCTTCCAGCCCCTGTTGCTAATTGTTACCATAGTGACCACATAACAGTACATACACATTATAAGTTTATCTAATACACATGACAGTACATACACATTAAAAGTTTATCTAATACACATGACACATCTACATTTGATTAGCACAAAGGAATATTAACAAGTACCCAATAGTTCATTTGATACCCATCTCCAGAATTGTACTTGTGAGAGGGTAATGTGTAACCAGAAACCCTAAAAGATAGTCTGGAGCACATGTGTAATCTATAAGTGCCTTACCAGCCTAGTATTGATAGTATCACTAGCCCCATATGAGAACCTTTGTTGGATTCGAAATGTGAGAGCGTATTAAATCTATGTATAGGAATGGTGATCATCGTATAGTGAGCCGTATGTAAACAAAGAGCTTTCATTATGAAATTCTACGTGTCTTAGCGTAAATGCCTTCTTAACATGAATACCTTCTTGTCAATGTAATTATTTCCATAACGATCTTTTGTGCCGCAAGGCATCTGTTTGCCCGATTGCTAGATCCTACTCGATGTTTGTGGATGACCCGAGACGCCTTCAGATGCGTCTCACTCTCTAACTGTGTCATGTTACAATGTTTGGAAATATCGGAGCTATTCTCCAATCGTTCTAGTAGCTCTAAGGGACAAGGGGGGCGGCATAGTCTTACAAGATATGCAAGACTACCTACTGGAGGCGAATCGAATATTAAACAACAAAGAATATTATAATATCCTCTGTGGGGACCCTACCCCCAGTTTCTTTGAACAATTAAACAACATTCTACAGAAGGGTGTCAATATGGGTATTATGTCCAAAAATGAAAGAGACTATTGTCTCCCTAAATATCCCTGCACTGCTTTTTACTATCACCTGCCCAAAGTCCATAAGGACCCTGTAAAACCTCAAGGCAGGCCTATTATTGCAGGGATAGGGAGCCTCACTGACTCACTATCAGCATATATAGATCAATTTTTGCAAAAATTTGTGATTACTCTTCCTTCCTATATTAGGGATTCTACTGATCTATTGATCAAATTAGAAGAAGTCAGCCTTAATGAACATTGTTGGTGGGTGACCTGTGACGTAGGAGCCCTCTACTCAAACATTGAACATGAAATAGGTACTAGAGCAGTGAGGTCCTTTTTGGAACAAGATATGTACATGCCTGTACAACAAATAGACTTCATTATTCAACTGATCAACTTCATTCTCAAGCACAACTACTTTTTATATCAAAGTAGATATTATCTTCAAATCAAGGGGACGGCCATGGGCACCAGGTTCGCTCCTAGCTTCGCAAACCTATTTATGGGTTGCTTCGAACAAGCTTACATTTATGATACCCATTATGGAGCGAACCTGGTGTTCTATGGCCGTTATATTGATGATCTGCTATTCATTTTCAAAGGGTCAGAAGAGGACATCAGGGGATTTATAGATCATTTGAACAATAACACTTTTGGGATTTCTTTTACCCATAATATAAAAAAAGAGGAAATTGAATTTTTAGATCTTGTTCTGGGGAAGACACCAGATGGTAAGGTCTCCTCAAGAACTTTCTTCAAAACTGTTGATTGCAACAGCTTTCTCCATTATGAGAGCAATCACTATAAGTGCTGGAAGAACAATGTCCCATATGGACAATTTAGGAGAATCAGAAGAAATTGTTCCACTTTGGAGGATTATGATTCACAAGCCACAATAATTGGCGAAAGGTTTCTTGAGAAAGGTTATCCACAGGACCTGATAAATCGCGAAACTCTCAGGGTGAGGAACGAGGATAGGTCAGGTTATTTCATTAAGAAACACAGACATCAAGAAGCATTCAAAGAATGCAATCCGCCTTTATTCATCACTAAATATAACTCTAACCATCACCAGATTACTAAAATTCTGAACAAACATTGGTCAGTTCTAAGAAACGACCCCACGCTCAAGAAAATTATAGGAACCAAGCCAAAAGTGGTGTTTAGGAGAGCACCTACTCTAAAAAATGTGCTAGCTCCCAGCAAGGTTGTCAGGGACAAGCACACCTCCACTAACGGTGGGCTTACCAACCCATGGGGGGAAGTAATCCCCGGAAGTTCTGTTACTCCCAAAAACAGAATATCCAAATGTTGTAGGAAACGCTGTGGGATGTGCAGCTTCATATCCCACAAGGCTACCACTTTTACATCACATACCACTGGGGAGTCATTCAATATTAAAGGATTTTTGACATGTGAAACATCTTTCGTCATATACCTCCTGAATTGTAAATGTGGGGTCCAATATGTTGGACGTACCTGTCGCAAAATCAAAAAAAGATGGGGGGAACATGCCTATAACATCAAAAAGCATTCCAAGTCTCACAGTGTATCTAGACATTGTTTAATTTATCATAAAAAACAAAAGAACCCTATGAGCATTTTACCTATTGAGGCGATTTCTAGATCATTCCCTAACTCCTTCCTTACTCTCAGAAAAAGAGAGACCTTCTGGATCAAAAAACTACAAACTTTACAGCCAGATGGTCTCAATGAGAACCTTGACATGGCGGCATTTTGATGACCGAACAATCTATGGTGCTAGGGATGGGTATATCATACCCCACTCTCCCCCTCCCCCTCCTTCTTTTCCACAAGTGTTCTCCTCTAATGATGGATTGTGAGATCTGTTTCTTTAGCTACCAGTATGTTGTATGCTCGGTAATGTAATAACTGCCATCACTCAAGGCTAGATAAATATTGACTCACAAATTGTCAATTCCCTGTACATATATGTCAGTTAATTCTCACACCCTTAACATATTTTATTATATTATACACTTACACATCCTTTCATTCATTTATATGGTCAGACCACCACAAGCACCATACGAGGTCTCATCACCAGTCATTCAATTTATTTCTTTTTTTGTTTATTTTTTAGGCACATTGTTAGTTACAATGACACACCACCTATACTCACTTATTATAAGTATTATATAATAATGTTTCCATTAATAGTTTGTAGTGATTTTTCTATAGGTATCATCGGAGGCATTATCTAATCTATATTAACAAATAAGTCACTTACTGGCACTGCACCACTTACTGCATTAGATTAGACTTACCGGCACTGCACTACCTACAGTATTAGATTATCACAGTTTACTAATTACAATTTATTTAGGTCGAGGTATATATATATATATATATAGATAAAAATATTAGTTTAGAGGCCACAGAATGTCCGAGATTTATGATTGTAAGGACAACTGGACCACACTGGTCACATACCACTGGGTCACTAGCACATTGTTGACACATTAGTATCCCATACACCACTTTTAACACTTTCTCACTAAGAAATACACAAAACAAAAAAGTTTCACTATCACTTCCCTCTATGCAATCACTATCACTATTATATGAGTACAGTGGGTTCGCCCAGTATGGTACACTATAACGAGATACAGTAGTATCCTATATTTCTGGGCCTATTGACAAATAGTTCCCTTGTTTTTCCCCCCCCCCCCCGCCTCGATCGCCTGCACGATACAATACACAATGACATATCGTCCTAAATGTTAGGATCCCATTAGCAACAAATTTTATCATTTTTCACTTTTTATTATCTATATTTTATATTTTTTATTTAGTTACAAGACACATTTCCTTGTGCGTCCAACACGATATGGGCACTTTATCGAGGTCAGGACCAATACTGTCTTTGCTTACTGCAAAGGCTCTGTAGGGCAGGTAAGCACGCCTCACATGCCCACAGACCAATAGGAGCCGAGTAAATGGGAGGTGTGCCGTAAGAGTGTGATGAAGCCGTAAGAGTGTGATGAAGAGTTTTCTCATTTGCGCTCCCATCTCCGGGGCTAACACGCATGTTAGTTTAAAAGGAATAGGATCTGATCAGGTGCTTATCCCTCCCATAACAAGCATTTTCATTGGAGCGGGTGTACACTCCCCTTAGAGCTACTAGAACGATTGGAGAATAGCTCCGATATTTCCAAACATTGTAACATGACACAGTTAGAGAGTGAGACGCATCTGAAGGTGTCTCGGGTCATCCACAAACATCGAGTAGGATCTAGCAATCGGGCAAACAGATGCCTTGCGGCACAAAAGATCGTTATGGAAATAATTACATTGACAAGAAGGTATTCATGTTAAGAAGGCATTTACGCTAAGACACATAGAATTTCATAATGAAAGCTCTTTGTTTACATACGGCTCACTATACGATGATCACCATTCCTATACATAGATTTAATACGCTCTCACATTTCGAATCCAACAAAGGTTCTCATATGGGGCTAGTGATACTATCAATACTAGGCTGGTAAGGCACTTATAGATTACACATGTGCTCCAGACTATCTTTTAGGGTTTCTGGTTACACATTACCCTCTCACAAGTACAATTCTGGAGATGGGTATCAAATGAACTATTGGGTACTTGTTAATATTCCTTTGTGCTAATCAAATGTAGATGTGTCATGTGTATTAGATAAACTTTTAATGTGTATGTACTGTCATGTGTATTAGATAAACTTATAATGTGTATGTACTGTTATGTGGTCACTATGGTAACAATTAGCAACAGGGGCTGGAAGCTAGGTGGCGTGCCAGTTTGCTAATTAGGTGCACACCTGGCTACACCTATCCACCCGAATACTAACTAAATTGTTGCCATAGTAATTGATTGAGAATGATCACACATTGGCTGGATTTTCAATTGACTGTCCAATCAGATAATTTTTAGGTTTTTTAATTTGGTATATAGCAAGTGTATATTTTAATGTTTTATTATAGCCTGATGAAACAGCCCATAGGCGGCTGAGAAACGCGTCGCTGTGTTATTAAAGATTTTTACTTTTATATACACTTGCTTGTGTGGTATTTTGACCCAATAACCTGTTGTGGGGTTTTATATACCCCTCCCCCATAAACCGTTATACTACTGGAAGTCGAGGATCACTTGCTGTGGTTTGTCTACTGGGCGACTTGTGGTTCCAGCTTGCTGTTATTGCACCTGGAGGTGCTTTGTTTCCTGTGAGTATACCCATTAGGGTTATATTCTCCCTGGGCTCAAACAATACTAGGCCATGTTGGTTTGCCTCTCTCTTTTCTAGGCATAGGATCTTAGGCCCTCAAGGAACACCGACTGGATCTGTTTGGAGGTCTATCAGTGAGCTGGACTACTGTGAAGTTTCAGCCTGCCCCACTAGCACCATCTGGGTGCTTGATGTTTGTGAGTATATATAGTGCCTTCTATATACTTATCTCTCTGTTTTGGTGGTACTGGGCCATTGTGGCGCCTCTGTGTTCTTCTATTTGCAGTTTCTAACCATCAGGACGACCATCCTTTGACAGAGTGCTGCCGCCAGATAGTGGGACTTGTTTGATGAATGGACATTAACATACCTATACCTACTGTATAGTTCACTGTTTTGGTGTTCTATCCTGTGCAACTGTTTGTATTCAGTGCTTTATTATTCGAGTATATTGTTATCTGTCTAGGTTCTATATTATTTACCTTATATTATTTTTTGGCAATTGGGAGGCGCACCCTAAAGGGTGTGGTGTGCATTTGTGTATACCACTCCCCACATTATAATGATTTTAGAAACCCAGAGATAATTTTTTGCAACCGGGCAATCTAAAAAAACATTGAATATACACCCAGTACACTTCTTTATCCTTAGGCCTTTTTATAAGAGGGTCCCGGAGCCTCAACAGAAACAACAGCATGAAAGAGGACATATGTCATCCTTTTGAAAAATAGATTACAGGAAAGGCATTAATTTTAGAAACACAGAGATAATTTGTTACAACCGGGAAATCTAAAAAAACATTGAATAGACACCCAGTACACTTATTTATCCTTAGGCCTTTTTAGCAGAGGCTCCAGGACACTCAACAAAACCAGCAGCAGGAAAGAGGACATATGGCATCCTTGTGAACAATTGATTACAGTTAAAGGGACATTATACACTCATTTTTTCTTTGCATAAATGTTTTGTAGATAATCTATTTATATAGCCCACTACCTACTCCAGCTTGCTCCTGTTTGTGTAAAGGGTCTTTTCATATGCAAAAGAAGGGGGAGGGGGGGGAGTGTCTTATTTGCCACTTGCAGTGGGCTTTCCAGCTACCTTTTCAGCAGAGGTAAACTGACAGCTTCTAAGTAAGTTTTTAAACAGTTTTATACTGAATTTTTATATCAGTATCTGTGCATATTATTCTTTATAGTAGTGTCTATTACATGCAGTTATATGAAAATGAGTGTATACTGTCCCTTTAAGGCATTGATTTTAGAATCCCAGAGATCATTTATATGAACCTGGAAATAGAAAAAAACATTGATTTTACACCCAGTACACTTCTTTATCCTTAGGCCTTTTTATAAGAGGCTCCCGGAGCCTCAACAGAAATAACATGATGAAAGAGGATATATGGCATCCTTTTGAATAATAGAATACAGGTAAGGCATTGATTTATGAATCCCAGAGATAATTTATCTGAACCGGGAAATAGAAAAAAACATTGACTGGACACCCAGTACACTTCTTTATCCTTAGGCCTTTTTATAAGAGGGTCCCGGAGCCTCAACAGAAACAACAGCATGAAAGAGGACATATGGCATCCTTTTGAAAAATAGATTACAGGAAAGGCATTGATTTTAGAAACACAGAGATAATTTGTTGCAACCGGGAAATCTAAAAAAACATTGAATAGACACCCAGTACACTTCTTTATCCTTAGGCCTTTTTAGCAGAGGCTCCAGGACACTCAACAAAACCAGCAGCAGGAAAGAGGACATATGGCATCCTTTTGAAAAAAAGATTACAGGAAAGGCATTGATTTTAGAAACCCAGAGATATTTGGTTGCAACCGGGAAATCTAAAAAAACATTTATTATACACCCAGTACACTTATTTATCCTTAGGCCTTTTTAGCAGAGGCTCCAGGACCCTCAACAGAAACAACAGCATGAAAGAGGACATATTGCATCCATTTGAAAAATAGATTACAGGAAGGGCATTGATTTTAGAAACCCAGAGATGATTTGTTGCAACCGGGAAATAAAAAAAAAAATGATTATATACCCAGTACAATTCTTTTTCCTTAGGCCTTTTTATAAGAGGGTCCCGGAGCCTCAACAGAAACAACAGCACGAAAGAGGACATATAGCATCCTTTTGAACAATTGATTACAGGAAAGGCATTGATTTTAGAAACCCAGAGATAATTTGTTGCAACCGGGAAATAAAAAAAAAAATTTGATTATACACCCAGTACACTTCTTTCTCCTTAGGCCTTTTTAGCAGAGGCTCTAGGACCCTCAAACAAAACACCATCAGGAAAGAGGACATATTGCATCCTTTTGAAAAATAGATTACAGGAAAGGCATTGATTTTAGAAACCCAGAGATATTTGGTTGCAACCGGGAAATCTAAAAAAACATTGATTATACACCCAGTACACTTATTTATCCTTAGGCCTTTTTATCAGAGGCTCCAGGACCCTCAACAGAAACAACAGCATGAAAGAGGACATATGGCATCCTTTTGAAAAATAGATTACAGGAAGGGCATTGATTTTAGAAACCCAGAGATGATTTGTTGCAACCGGGAAATCTAAATAAAAATTGATTATATACCCAGTACACTTCTTTCTCCTTAGGCCTTTTTAGCAGAGGCTCCAGGACCCTCAAACAAAACACCATCAGGAAAGAGGACATATTGCATCCTTTTGAAAAATAGATTACAGGAAAAGCATTGATTTTAGAAACCCAGAGAAAATTTGTTGAAACCGGGAAATCTAAAAAAAAATTGATTAGACAACCAGTACACTTATTTATCCTTAGGCCTTTTTATAAGAGGGTCCCGGAGCCTCAACAGAAACAACAGCATGAAAGAGGACATATGTCATCCTTTTGAAAAATAGATTACAGGAAATGCATTAATTTTAGAAACACAGAGATAATTTGTTACAACCTGGAAATCTAAAAAAACATTGAATAGACACCCAGTACACTTATTTATCCTTAGGCCTTTTTAGCAGAGGCTCCAGGACACTCAACAAAACCAGCAGCAGGAAAGAGGACATATGGCATCCTTTTGAAAAAAAGATTACAGGAAAGGCATTGATTTTAGAAACCCAGAGATATTTGGTTGCAACCGGGAAATCTAAAAAAGCATTTATTATACACCCAGTACACTTATTTATCCTTAGGCCTTTTTAGCAGAGGCTCCAGGACCCTCAACAGAAGCAACAGCATGAAAAAGGACATATTGCATCCATTTGAAAAATAGATTACAGGAAGGGCATTGATTTTAGAAACCCAGAGATGATTTGTTGCAACCGGGAAATAAAAAAAATAAATTATTATATACCCAGTACACTTCTTTCTCCTTAGGCCTTTTTAGCAGAGGCTCCAGGACCCTCAAACAAAACACCATCAGGAAAGAGGACATATTGCATCCTTTTGAAACATAGATTACAGGAAAAGCATTGATTTTAGAAACCCAGAGAAAATTTGTTGAAACCGGGAAATCTAAAAAAAAATTGATTAGACACCCAGTACACTTATTTATCCTTAGGCCTTTTTATAAGAGGGTCCCGGAGCCTCAACAGAAACAACAGCATGAAAGAGGACATATGTCATCCTTTTGAAAAATAGATTACAGGAAAGGCATTAATTTTAGAAACACAGAGATAATTTGTTACAACCGGGAAATCTAAAAAAACATTGAATAGACACCCAGTACACTTATTTATCCTTAGGCCTTTTTAGCAGAGGCTCCAGGACACTCAACAAAACCAGCAGCAGGAAAGAGGACATATGGCATCCTTTTGAAAAAAAGATTACAGGAAAGGCATTGATTTTAGAAACCCAGAGATATTTGGTTGCAACCGGGAAATCTAAAAAAACATTTATTATACACCCAGTACACTTATTTATCCTTAGGCCTTTTTAGCAGAGGCTCCAGGACCCTCAACAGAAACAACAGCATGAAAGAGGACATATTGCATCCATTTGAAAAATAGATTACAGGAAGGGCATTGATTTTAGAAACCCAGAGATGATTTGTTGCAACCGGGAAATAAAAAAAAAAATGATTATATACCCAGTACAATTCTTTTTCCTTAGGCCTTTTTATAAGAGGGTCCCGGAGCCTCAACAGAAACAACAGCACGAAAGAGGACATATAGCATCCTTTTGAACAATTGATTACAGGAAAGGCATTGATTTTAGAAACCCAGAGATAATTTGATGCAACCGGGAAATAAAAAAAAAAATTTGATTATACACCCAGTACACTTCTTTCTCCTTAGGCCTTTTTAGCAGAGGCTCCAGGACCCTCAAACAAAACACCATCAGGAAAGAGGACATATTGCATCCTTTTGAAAAATAGATTACAGGAAAGGCATTGATTTTAGAAACCCAGAGATATTTGGTTGCAACCGGGAAATCTAAAAAAACATTGATTATACACCCAGTACACGTATTTATCCTTAGGCCTTTTTATCAGAGGCTCCAGGACCCTCAACAGAAACAACAGCATGAAAGAGGACATATGGCATCCTTTTGAAAAATAGATTACAGGAAGGGCATTGATTTTAGAAACCCAGAGATGATTTGTTGCAACCGGGAAATCTAAATAAAAATTGATTATATACCCAGTACACTTCTTTCTCCTTAGGCCTTTTTAGCAGAGGCTCCAGGACCCTCAAACAAAACACCATCAGGAAAGAGGACATATTGCATCCTTTTGAAAAATAGATTACAGGAAAAGCATTGATTTTAGAAACCCAGAGAAAATTTGTTGAAACCGGGAAATCTAAAAAAAAATTGATTAGACAACCAGTACACTTATTTATCCTTAGGACTTTTTATAAGAGGGTCCCGGAGCCTCAACAGAAACAACAGCATGAAAGAGGACATATGTCATCCTTTTGAAAAATAGATTACAGGAAATGCATTAATTTTAGAAACACAGAGATAATTTGTTACAACCTGGAAATCTAAAAAAACATTGAATAGACACCCAGTACACTTATTTATCCTTAGGCCTTTTTAGCAGAGGCTCCAGGACACTCAACAAAACCAGCAGCAGGAAAGAGGACATATGGCATCCTTTTGAAAAAAAGATTACAGGAAAGGCATTGATTTTAGAAACCCAGAGATATTTGGTTGCAACCGGGAAATCTAAAAAAACATTTATTATACACCCAGTACACTTATTTATCCTTAGGCCTTTTTAGCAGAGGCTCCAGGACCCTCAACAGAAACAACAGCATGAAAGAGGACATATTGCATCCATTTGAAAAATAGATTACAGGAAGGGCATTGATTTTAGAAACCCAGAGATGATTTGTTGCAACCGGGAAATAAAAAAAAAAAATTATTATATACCCAGTACACTTCTTTCTCCTTAGGCCTTTTTAGCAGAGGCTCCAGGACCCTCAAACAAAACACCATCAGGAAAGAGGACATATTGCATCCTTTTGAAACATAGATTACAGGAAAAGCATTGATTTTAGAAACCCAGAGAAAATTTGTTGAAACCGGGAAATCTAAAAAAAAATTGATTAGACACCCAGTACACTTATTTATCCTTAGGCCTTTTTATAAGAGGGTCCCGGAGCCTCAACAGAAACAACAGCATGAAAGAGGACATATGTCATCCTTTTGAAAAATAGATTACAGGAAAGGCATTAATTTTAGAAACACAGAGATAATTTGTTACAACCGGGAAATCTAAAAAAACATTGAATAGACACCCAGTACACTTATTTATCCTTAGGCCTTTTTAGCAGAGGCTCCAGGACACTCAACAAAACCAGCAGCAGGAAAGAGGACATATGGCATAATTTTGAAAAAAAGATTATAGGAAAGGCATTGATTTTAGAAACCCAGAGATAATTTGTTGTTAATGGAAATTTGAATAAACAAATTATGCGATGGACACCCAGTACACTTCTTTCTCCTTAGGCCTTTTTATAAGAGGGTCCAGGACCCTCAAACAAAACACCAGCAGGAAAGAGGACATATGGCATCCTTTTGAACAATAGAGTACAGGTACAGCATTGATTTAACAAACCCAGAGATAATTTTTGGCAAATGGGAAATAGAAAAATTAATTGAGTGGACACCCAGTACACTTCTTTCTCCTTAGGCCTTTTTATAAGAGGGTCCAGGACCCTCAAACAAAAGACCAGCAGGAAAGAGGACATATGGCATCCTTTTGAACAATAGAGTACAGGTTCAGCATTGATTTTACAAACCCAGAGATAATTTTGGGCAAATGGGAAATAGAAAAATACATTGAGTGGACACCCAGTACACTTCTTTCTCCTTAGGCCTTTTTATAAGAGGGTCCAGGACCCTCAAAAAAACACCAGCAGAAAAGAGAACATATGGTATTCTTTTAAACAATAGAGTACAGGTACAGCATTGATTTTACAAACCCAGAGATAATTTTGGGCAAATGTGAAATAGAAAAATACATTGAGTGGACACCCAGTACACTTCTTTCTCCTTAGGCCTTTTTATAAGAGGGTCCAGGACCCTCAAACAAAACACCAGCAGGAAAGAGGACATATGGCATCCTTTTGAACAATAGAGTACAGGTACAGCATTGATTTTACAAACCCAGAGATAATTTTGGGCAAATGTGAAATAGAAAAATACATTGAGTAGACACCCAGTACACTTCTTTCTCCTTAGGCCTTTTTATAAGAGGGTCCAGGACCCTCAAACAAAACACCAGCAGGAAAGAGGACATATGGCATCCTTTTGAACAATAGAGTACAGGTACAGCATTGATTTTACAAACCCAGAGATAATTTTGGGCAAATGTGAAATAGAAAAATACATTGAGTGGACACCCAGTACACTTCTTTCTCCTTAGGCCTTTTTATAAGAGGGTCCAGGACCCTCAAACAAAACACCAGCAGGAAAGAGGACATGATATGGCATCCTTTTGAACAATAGAGTACAGGTAAAGCATTGATTTTAGAAACCGGGAGATAATTTTTTGCAACCTGGAATTTGAATCACTAAAAGGTTTGGATGGACACACAGTACACTTCTTTCTGCTTCAGCCATTTTATAACAGGGTCCAGGACCCTCAACAGAAACACCAGCAGGAAAGAGGACATATGGCATCCTTTTGAACAATGGAGTACAGGTAAAGCATTGATTTTAGAAACCCGGAGATAATTTGTTGCAACCGGAAAATTGAACCAAAAAAATGATTGTACACCCAGGACACTTCTTTCTACTTCAGCCTTTTTATAAGAGAGTCCAGGACCCGCATATGAAACAACAGCAGTAAAGAGGACATATGGCATCCTTTTGAACAATAGAGTACTGTTACTGTTTTAGAAACCCAGAGATAATTGTTTGGAAACGTGAAATTGCCCAAAAAACCATGCTTGGACACCCACTCCAGGTCGTTCTCCTTCAGCATTTTTATAACAGGGTCCAGCACCCTCAACAGAAACAACTGCAGGAAACACCACATATGCCATCCTTTTGCACAAGCGAGTACAGGTATCTCATCCATTTTAGAAACCCGGAGATAATTGAGAGGAACCGGGAAAATTTTTCTAAAAGTTTGTTGGGGCACCCATTACAGGTTGTTCTCCTTCAGCCTATTTATACAATGGGCCACGACCCGCAACAGGCACAACAGCATGAAATACCACATATGCCACCCTTTTGCACAATAGGTATGGCATAGATGGAACACAGAGATAATTTAGAGCAACCAAAAGACGGATAAAAATGATTGGTCGGTCCTCCTACTTCACATTTGGGGCACTGCGCGTGCAATTTAATGGTCCACCAGATGTAAGTGGTGTGCACTATTAAGTTGTACTATTTGTAACATTTGAATCACTGTTATGTGCCTTATTTTTTTATTTGAGTTTTGTACCCACAGAGCAGCAGCAGAGGCCAGAAAAATTAGGAATGTACAAATGACTGAAAAATTTGGGTAATGTTGTAGCAAATGCTGTAGCAGCGGCCAGAAAAATTGATGTTTGTAAAACATTTATAAAGTGCCCTCTAAGCTTGTGGCTTGAACACTAGTTGTTGGCGGATAAGTCAAGCAAGTCATCCGGCTTTATAAGAAAAAAAAAGGCCAGCCTGTGTACCAGTTGTAGCCCAAGCCAGCTTATCTCATCATCAGGCCTTTTTTAATCAAATGTATCACCCAATGTCAGTCCCTTCGGGATCCAGCCCTCATTCATTTTTATAAAAGTGAGATAGTCAAGGCTTTTTGACCTAGGCGACTTCTCTTCTCAGTGACAAAACCTCCTGTTGCACTAAAAGTCCTTTCGGACAGGACACTTGAAGCGGGGCAGGCCAGAAGTTCCATTGCAAATTGGGATAGCTCAGGCCACAAGTCAAGCCTTCACACCACATGTGTCAACTTGCCCAATTTCAATGCCGCCACCAAATTACTTCCATTGTCAGAAACAACCTTGCCAATCTCCAGTTGGTGCGGAATCAGCCACTGATCCACCTGTGCGTTCAGGGCAGTCAGGAGTGCTGGTGCGGTGTGACTCTCCACTTTCAGGCAAGTCAACCCCAAGACGGCGTGACACTGCCGTACACGGGATGTAGCATAGTACCTGGGGAGCTGGGGGGTGCCATAGATGTGGAGCAAGAAGCAGAAGTTGAAGAGGACTCAGCCGAGGAAGAGGTTAGGGAAGAGGATGGAGTAGGAGGAGTAGAGGAGGTAGCAGCAGGCCTGCCTGCAAGTCGCGGCGGTGTCACCAACTCTTCTGCAGAGCCACGCATTCCATGCTTGTCAGAAGTCAGCAGGTTTACCCAATGCGCAGTGTAGGTGATATACCTGCCCTGACCATGCTTTGCAGACCAGCTATCCATGGTCATATGGACCCTTGCCCCAACGCTGTGTGCCAGACATGCCATAACTTCCTTTCTCACAACAGAGTACAGGTTTGGGATTGCCTTTTGTGAAAAGAAATTTCTGCCAGGTACCTTCCACTGCGGTGTCCCAATAGATACAAATTTTTTAAATGCATCAGACTCCACCAGCTTGTATGGTAAAAGCTGGTGGGCTAAGAGTTCAGACAAGCCAGCTGTCAGACGCCGGGCAAGGGGGTGAATTTGATAAATTGGCTTCTTACGCTCAAACATGTCCTTGACAGACAGATGACTGTGGGCAGATGACCAGGAACTGCTACGTAAGAGAGACTGAGTGGAGGATGGTTGAGAGGGGGCAAGGAGGACAGCACTGGTTGACATGGCTGAAGATGGTGGAGCAGAAGGAGGAGGGCGGCTTTCACTTTGTGTGCTGCTTCTACTCATGTGTTCTTCCCATCGGCCTTTGTGATGGGAGACCATGTGCCTTCGCAAAGCAGTTGTACCTAGGTGGGTGTTGGACTTCACACGACTCAGTTTCTTTTGGCACAGGTTGCAAATGTCATCGCTGTTGTCAGAGGCAGACACACAAAAAAAATGCCACACTGCTGAGCTATGCGATGACGGCATTCTGGTGGTGGCAACAGCATGCGTTGATGGGCATCGGCGTGCTGTCTGGCTGACCCCGGGTGCCGATGCATGCTGTCTGACTGTGCCACTAGCTCCTTGAGACGACCTCCCCATGCTTCCAAATCGTCTCCTCCTCCTCTCTGTCTCCCCATCTGAACTTTACCCCTCTTCTTCTTCTCTTCTAGCAGGCACCCACGTGACATCCACCGACACATCATCATTAACTGCTTCACTTGTATCTGACACATCAAGAAAGGAAGCAGCAGCGGGTACAACATCATCAGCATCACACCGTACCTCCATGTCGGTAATGCTACTTGACTGAGACTGATCACTATTATCTACATCCTCTGTCAATGATGGTTGCGCATCAGTGTCAATAACTCCTGTGACAGATCAAGTGAAGTGGCTGTGGTGCTAGTGTTGGTGGTGGCGACAGGCGGGCGAGTGGCACTGGTCACTTGAGACCTGCCCAAAGCACAGCTGGACGTAGATGGTGCGTCAAGGTTAGGAGGACTAGCAGCGGAAGCTGAAGAAGATTGGGTGTCCTGTGTTAGCCATTCCACTAGGTCCTCCTCAGAACTTTACGCATCCCCCCTGGCACCCGGCGTCTGAACAATGTGCATATTTGTAGGGTCTAAAGGAATCACAGCACCACGACCACGGAACCTGCGGGGTGGCCTGCCTCTGCCTGTCATTTTTTTTTAAATGGACACTGACAATACTATAACACCAATTATAGGAGTGGTGGCACTGTGCAAGTGGGCACAGTATACGCTGTGAGACTGACAACAACCAAAAAGACAGATGTTTTAAAATTCACAAATGGTTAATTTTTTAAAATATTAAAAGTACTGTGACAACAAATATGATTGTTGGCACTAGTTGGAAAATGGGCTTGTCTGGTACACACGCTGGGAGAAAGGAAACTGCAATTCAGTGGCACTAGGAGACTGAAGAATCACAGTCAAAACAGTTATGATTAACAATAATTCCAATCCTGTTAAAAGAAATATGATTGCTGGCACTAATTGGCTATTTGGGCCTGGCACACAGGCTGACAGGCAGGAGGAAAGTGCAATTCAATGGCACGAGCAAACTGAGGATTCAGAACAACAATTACAAAAAATTTTAATTTTTAATTATTTAGAATACTGTGACAACAAATATCATTGGTGTAAATATTTTGAAAGTCGGCCTGGCACACAGGCTGGCAGGCAGGAGAAAAGTGCAATTGAATGGCACGAGCAAACTGAGGATTAAGCACAACAATCCAAAAAATGTTATGTTTAATTAATAACAATACTGTGACAACAATTATGATTGCTGTAAATAGTTGGCAAGACGGCCTGGCACACAGGCTGGCAGGCAGGAGAAAAGTGCAATTCAAGGTAAGGAGACTGAATACTGACAGTCAAAAAAGTAATGATTGACAATTTTTGCAATACTGTTCAAAGAAATATGATTGCTGGCAATAATTGGCTAGGTGGGCCTGGCACACAGGCTGCAAGGCAGGAGGAAAGTGCAATGCAATGGCACGAGCAAACTGAGGATTCAGAAAAACAATTAGCAAAAATTTAAATTTTTAATTATTAAGAATACTGTGACAACATATATGATTGGTGTAAATATTTTGAAAGTCGGCCTGGCTGGCACACAGGCTGGCAGGCGGGAGAAAAGTGCAATTCAATGGCACGAGCAAACTGAGCATTAGAAACAACAATCCAAAAACTTTTAATTTTAATTAGTAACAATACTGTGACAACAATTATGATTGGTGTAAATAGTTGGCAAGACGGCCTGGCACACAGGCTGGCAGGCAGGAGGTACATGCAATTCAAGGACACTAGGAGACTGCAGATTGACACTCAAAACAGTGATGATTGACAATTTTTGCAATACTGTTAAAAGAAATATGATTGCTGGCAATAATTGGCTAGGTGGGCCTGGCACACAGGCTGCAAGGCAGGAGGAAAGTGCAATTCAATGGCACAAACAAACTGAGGATTCAGAACAACAATTAACAAAATTTTTAATTTTTAATTATTAAGAATACTGTGACAACATATATGATTGGTGCAAATATTTTGAAAGTCGGCCTGGCACACAGGCTGGCAGGCAGGAGAAAAGTGCAATTCAATGGCACGAGCAAACTGAGGATTCAGAAAAACAATTACCAAAAATTTTAATTTTTAAGAATACTGTGACAACAAATATGATTGGTGTAAATATTTTGAAAGTCGGCCTGGCACACAGGCTGGCAGGCAGGAGAAAAGTGCAATTCAATGGCACGAGCAAACTGAGGATTCAGAAAAACAATTACCAAAAATTTTAATTTTTAATTTTTAAGAATACTGTGACAACAAATATGATTGGTGTAAATATTTTGAAAGTCAGCCTGTCACACAGGCTGGCAGGCAGGAGGAAAATGCAATTCAATGGCACTAGGAGACTGAATATTTGGAGTCCCAAAAATTATGATTTTTACTTTTTTATATACTGTTACAAGAATTATGATTGGTGCCACTAATTGGCTAGTTGGGCCTGGAAAACAGGCTGGCAGACAGGAGGAAAGTGCAATTCAATGGCACGAGCAAACTGTGGATTCAGAAAAACAATTAGCAAAAATTTACATTTTTAATTATTAAGAATACTGTGACTACATATATGATTGGTGTAAATATTTTGAAAGTCGGCCTGGCTGGCACACAGGCTGGCAGGCAGGAGAAAAGTGCAATTCAATGGCACGAGCAAACTGAGGATTAGAAACAACAATCCAAAAACTTTTAATTTTAATTAGTAACAATACTGTGACAACAATTATGATTGCTGTAAATAGTTGGCAAGACGGCCTGGCACACAGGCTGGCAGGCAGGAGAAAAGTGCAATTCAAGGTAAGGAGACTGAATACTGACAGTCAAAAAAGTAATGATTGACAATTTTTGCAATACTGTTCAAAGAAATATGATTGCTGGCAATAATTGGCTAGGTGGGCCTGGCACACAGGCTGCAAGGCAGGAGGAAAGTGCAATGCAATGGCACGAGCAAACTGAGGATTCAGAAAAACAATTAGCAAAAATTTAAATTTTTAATTATTAAGAATACTGTGACAACATATATGATTGGTGTAAATATTTTGAAAGTCGGCCTGGCTGGCACACAGGCTGGCAGGCAGGAGAAAAGTGCAATTCAGTGGCACGAGCAATAGGAGGATTAAGAACAACTATCCAAAAAACATCCACCGACACATCATCATTAACTGCTTCACTTGTATCTGACACATCAAGAAAGGAAGCAGCAGCGGGTACAACATCATCAGCATCACACCGTACCTCCATGTCGGTAATGCTACTTGACTGAGACTGATCACTATTATCTACATCCTCTGTCAATGATGGTTGCGCATCAGTGTCAATAACTCCTGTGACAGATCAAGTGAAGCGGCTGTGGTGCTAGTGTTGGTGGTGGCGACAGGCGGGCGAGTGGCACTGGTCACTTGAGACCTGCCCAAAGCACAGCTGGACGTAGATGGTGCGTCAAGGTTAGGAGGACTAGCAGCGGAAGCTGAAGAAGATTGGGTGTCCTGTGTTAGCCATTCCACTAGGTCCTCCTCAGAACTTTACGCATCCCCCCTGGCACCCGGCGTCTGAACAATGTGCATATTTGTAGGGTCTAAAGGAATCACAGCACCACGACCACGGAACCTGCGGGATGGCCTGCCTCTGCCTGTCATTTTTTTTTAAATGGACACTGACAATACTATAACACCAATTATAGGAGTGGTGGCACTGTGCAAGTGGGCACAGTATACGCTGTGAGACTGACAACAACCAAAAAGACAGATGTTTTAAAATTCACAAATGGTTAATTTTTTAAAATATTAAAAGTACTGTGACAACAAATATGATTGTTGGCACTAGTTGGAAAATGGGCTTGTCTGGCACACACGCTGGGAGAAAGGAAACTGCAATTCAGTGGCACTAGGAGACTGAAGAATCACAGTCAAAACAGTTATGATTAACAATAATTCCAATCCTGTTAAAAGAAATATGATTGGTGGCACTAATTGGCTAGTTGGGACTGGCACACAGGCAGGCAGGCAGTAGGAAAATGCAATTCAAGGGCACTAGTAGAATGCAGATTGACACTCAAAAGAGTGATGATTGACAATTTTTGCAATACTGTTAAAATAAATATGATTGCTGGCACTAATTGGCTATTTGGGCCTGGCACACAGGCTGGCAGGCAGGAGGAAAGTGCAATTCAATGGCACAAGCAAACTGAGGATTCAGAACAACAATTACAAAAATTTTTAATTTTTAATTATTTAGAATACTGTGACAACAAATATCATTGGTGTAAATATTTTGAAAGTCGGCCTGGCTGGCACACAGGCTGGCAGGCAGGAGAAAAGTGCAATTTAATGGCACGAGCAAACTGAGGATTAGAAACAACAATCCAAAAACTTTTAATTTTAATTAGTAACAATACTGTGACAACAATTATGATTGCTGTAAATAGTTGGCAAGACGGCCTGGCACACAGGCTGGCAGGCAGGAGAAAAGTGCAATTGAAGGTAAGGAGACTGAATACTGACAGTCAAAAAAGTAATGATTGACAATTTTTGCAATACTGTTCAAAGAAATATGATTGCTGGCAATAATTGGCTAGGTGGGCCTGGCACAGAGGCTGCAAGGCAGGAGGAAAGTGCAATGCAATGGCACGAGCAAACTGAGAATTCAGAAAAACGATTAGCAAAAATTTAAATTTTTAATTATTAAGAATACTGTGACAACATATATGATTGGTGTAAATATTTTGAAAGTCGGCCTGGCTGGCACACAGGCTGGCAGGCGGGAGAAAAGTGCAATTCAATGGCACGAGCAAACTGAGCATTAGAAACAACAATCCAAAAACTTTTAATTTTAATTAGTAACAATACTGTGACAACAATTATGATTGGTGTAAATAGTTGGCAAGACGGCCTGGCACACAGGCTGGCAGGCAGGAGGTACATGCAATTCAAGGACACTAGGAGACTGCAGATTGACACTCAAAACAGTGATGATTGACAATTTTTGCAATACTGTTAAAAGAAATATGATTGCTGGCAATAATTGGCTAGGTGGGCCTGGCACACAGGCTGCAAGGCAGGAGGAAAGTGCAATTCAATGGCACAAGCAAACTGAGGATTCAGAACAACAATTAACAAAATTTTTAATTTTTAATTATTAAGAATACTGTGACAACATATATGATTGGTGTAAATATTTTGAAAGTCGGCCTGGCACACAGGCTGGCAGGCAGGAGAAAAGTGCAATTCAATGGCACGAGCAAACTGAGGATTCAGAAAAACAATTACCAAAAATTTTAATTGTTAATTTTTAAGAATACTGTGACAACAAATATGATTGGTGTAAATATTTTTTTTTTTCTTTTTTTTTTTTAGGATATCAGGACATAATTTTTAATTATTAAGAATACTGTGACAACATATATGATTGGTGTAAATATTTTGAAAGTCAGCCTGGCACACAGGCTGGCAGGCAGGAGAAAAGTGCAATTCAATGGCACGAGCAAACTGAGGATTCAGAAAAACAATTACCAAAAATTTTAATTTTTAATTTTTAAGAATACTGTGACAACAAATATGATTGGTGTAAATATTTTGAAAGTCAGCCTGTCACACAGGCTGGCAGGCAGGAGGAAAATGCAATTCAATGGCACTAGGAGACTGAATATTTGCAGTCCCAAAAATTATGATTTTTACTTTTTTATATACTGTTACAAGAATTATGATTGGTGCCACTAATTGGCTAGTTGGGCCTGGAAAACAGGCTGGCAGGCAGGAGGAAAGTGCAATTCAATGGCACGAGCAAACTGAGGATTCAGAAAAACAATTAGCAAAAATTTAGATTTTTAATTATTAAGAATACTGTGACTACATATATGATTGGTGTAAATATTTTGAAAGTCGGCCTGGCACACAGGCTGGCAGGCAGGAGAAAAGTGCAATTGAATGGCACAAGCAAACTGAGGATTAAGCACAACAATCCAAAAAATGTTATGTTTAATTAGTAACAATACTGTGACAACAATTATGATTGCTGTAAATAGTTGGCAAGACGGCTTGGCACAAAGGCTGGCAGGCAGGAGAAAAGTGCAATTCAAGGTAAGGAGACTGAATACTGACAGTCAAAAAAGTAATGATTGACAATTTTTGCAATACTGTTCAAAGAAATATGATTGCTGGCAATAATTGGCTAGGTGGGCCTGGCACACAGGCTGCAAGGCAGGAGGAAAGTGCAATGCAATGGCACAAGCAAACTGAGGATTCAGAAAAACAATTAGCAAAAATTTAAATTTTTAATTATTAAGAATACTGTGACAACATATATGATTGGTGTAAATATTTTGAAAGTCGGCCTGGCTGGCACACAGGCTGGCAGGCAGGAGAAAAGTGCAATTCAATGGCACGAGCAAACTGAGGATTAGAAACAACAATCCAAAAACTTTTAATTTTAATTAGTAACAATACTGTGACAACAATTATGATTGGTGTAAATAGTTGGCAAGACGGCCTGGCACACAGGCTGGCAGGCAGGAGGTACATGCAATTCAAGGACACTAGGAGACTGCAGATTGACACTCAAAACAGTGATGATTGACAATTTTTGCAATACTGTTAAAAGAAATATGATTGCTGGCAATAATTGGCTAGGTGGGCCTGGCACACCGGCTGCAAGGCAGGAGGAAAGTGCAATTCAATGGCACAAGCAAACTGAGGATTCAGAACAAAAATTAACAAAATTTTTAATTTTTAATTATTAAGAATACTGTGACAACATATATGATTGGTGTAAATATTTTGAAAGTCGGCCTGGCACACAGGCTGGCAGGCAGGAGAAAAGTGCAATTCAATGGCACGAGCAAACTGAGGAATCAGAAAAACAATTACCAAAAATTTTAATTTTTAATTTTTAAGAATACTGTGACAACAAATATGATTGGTGTAAATATTTTGAAAGTCGGCCTGGCACACAGGCTGGCAGGCAGGAGAAAAGTGCAATTCAGTGGCACGAGCAATAGGAGGATTAAGAACAACTATCCAAACATTTTTAATTTTTATTAGTAACAATACTGTGACAACAATTATGATTGGTGTAAATAGTTGGCAAGACGGCCAGGCACACGGGCTGGCAGGCAGGAGGTAAATGCAATTCAAAGACACTAGGAGACTGAATACTGACAGTCAAAACAGTGATGATTGAGAATTTTTGCAATACTGTTAAAAGAAATATGATTGCTGGCAATAATTGGCTAGGTGAGCCTGGCACACAGGCTGCAAGGCAGGAGGAAAGTGCAATTCAATGGCACAAACAAACTGAGGATTCAGAACAACAATTAACAAAATTTTTAATTTTTAATTATTAAGAATACTGTGACAACATATATGATTGGTGTAAATATTTTGAAAGTCGGCCTGTCACACAGGCTGGCAGGCAGGAGAAAAGTGCAATTCAATGGCACGAGCAAACTGAGGATTCAGAAAAACAATTACCAAAAATTTTAATTTTTAATTTTTAAGAATACTGTGACAACAAATATGATTGGTGTAAATATTTTGAAAGTCGGCCTGGCACACAGGCTTGGCAGGCAGGAGAAAAGTGCAATTGAATGGCACGAGCAAACTGAGGATTCAGAAAAACAATTACCAAAAATTTTAATTTTTAATTTTTAAGAATACTGTGACAACAATTATGATTGGTGTAAATATTTTGAAAGTCGGCCTGGCACACAGGCTGGCAGGCAGGAGAAAAGTGCAATTGAATGGCACAAGCAAACTGAGGATTAAGCACAACAATCCAAAAAATGTTATGTTTAATTAGTAACAATACTGTGACAACAATTATGATTGCTGCAAATAGTTGGCAAGACGGCCTGGCACACAGGCTGGCAGGCAGGAGAAAAGTGCAATTCAAGGTAAGGAGACTGAATACTGACAGTCAAAAAAGTAATGTTTGACAATTTTTGCAATACTGTTCAAAGAAATATGATTGCTGGCAATAATTGGCTAGGTGGGCCTGGCACACAGGCTGCAAGGCAGGAGGAAAGTGCAATGCAATGGCACGAGCAAACTGAGGATTCAGAAAAACAATTAGCAAAAATTTAAATTTTTAATTATTAAGAATACTGTGACAACATATATGATTGGTGTAAATATTTTGAAAGTCGGCCTGGCTGGCACACAGGCTGGCAGGCAGGAGAAAAGTGCAATTCAATGGCACGAGCAAACTGAGGATTAGAAACAACAATCCAAAAACTTTTAATTTTAATTAGTAACAATACTGTGACAACAATTATGATTGGTGTAAATAGTTGGCAAGACGGCCTGGCACACAGGCTGGCAGGCAGGAGGTACATGCAATTCAAGGACACTAGGAGACTGCAGATTGACACTCAAAACAGTGATGATTGACAATTTTTGCAATACTGTTAAAAGAAATATGATTGCTGGCAATAATTGGCTAGGTGGGCCTGGCACACCGGCTGCAAGGCAGGAGGAAAGTGCAATTCAATGGCACAAGCAAACTGAGGATTCAGAACAACAATTAACAAAAATTTTAATTTTTAATTATTAAGAATACTGTGACAACATATATGATTGGTGTAAATAATTTGAAAGTCGGCCTGGCACACAGGCTGGCAGGCAGGAGAAAAGTGCAATTCAATGGCACGAGCAAACTGAGGATTCAGAAAAACAATTACCAAAAATTTTAATTTTTAATTTTTAAGAATACTGTGACAACAAATATGATTGGTGTAAATATTTTGAAAGTCGGCCTGGCACACAGGCTGGCAGGCAGGAGAAAAGTGCAATTCAGTGGCACGAGCAATAGGAGGATTAAGAACAACTATCCAAACATTTTTAATTTTTATTAGTAACAATACTGTGACAACAATTATGATTGGTATAAATAGTTGGCAAGACGGCCAGGCACACGGGCTGGCAGGCAGGAGGTAAATGCAATTCAAAGACACTAGGAGACTGAATACTGACAGTCAAAACAGTGATGATTAAGAATTTTTGCAATACTGTTAAAAGAAATATGATTGCTGGCAATAATTGGCTAGGTGAGCCTGGCACACAGGCTGCAAGGCAGGAGGAAAGTGCAATTCAATGGCACAAACAAACTGAGGATTCAGAACAACAATTAACAAAATTTTTAATTTTTAATTATTAAGAATACTGTGACAACATATATGATTGGTGTAAATATTTTGAAAGTCGGCCTGTCACACAGGCTGGCAGGCAGGAGAAAAGTGCAATTCAATGGCACGAGCAAACTGAGGATTCAGAAAAACAATTACCAAAAATTTTAATTTTTAATTTTTAAGAATACTGTGACAACAAATATGATTGGTGTAAATATTTTGAAAGTCGGCCTGGCACACAGGCTGGCAGGCAGGAGAAAAGTGCAATTCAATGGCACAAGCAAACTGAGGATTCAGAAAAACAATTACCAAAAATTTAAATTTTTAATTTTTAAGAATACTGTGACAACAAATATGATTGGTGTAAATATTTTGAAAGTCGGCCTGGCACACAGGCTTGGCAGGCAGGAGAAAAGTGCAATTGAATGGCACGAGCAAACTGAGGATTCAGAAAAACAATTACCAAAAATTTTAATTTTTAATTTTTAAGAATACTGTGACAACAAATATGATTGGTGTAAATATTTTGAAAGTCGGCCTGGCACACAGGCTGGCAGGCAGGAGAAAAGTGCAATTGAATGGCACAAGCAAACTGAGGATTAAGCACAACAATCCAAAAAATGTTATGTTTAATTAGTAACAATACTGTGACAACAATTATGATTGCTGTAAATAGTTGGCAAGACGGCCTGGCACACAGGCTGGCAGGCAGGAGAAAAGTGCAATTCAAGGTAAGGAGACTGAATACTGACAGTCAAAAAAGTAATGATTGACACTTTTTGCAATACTTTTCAAAGAAATATGATTGCTGGCAATAATTGGCTAGGTGGGCCTGGCACACAGGCTGCAAGGCAGGAGGAAAGTGCAATGCAATGGCACGAGCAAACTGAGGATTCAGAAAAACAATTAGCAAAAATTTAAATTTTTAATTATTAAGAATACTGTGACAACATATATGATTGGTGTAAATATTTTGAAAGTCGGCCTGGCTGGCACACAGGCTGGCAGGCAGGAGAAAAGTGCAATTCAATGGCACGAGCAAACTGAGGATTAGAAACAACAATCCAAAAACTTTTAATTTTAATTAGTAACAATACTGTGACAACAATTATGATTGGTGTAAATAGTTGGCAAGACGGCCTGGCACACAGGCTGGCAGGCAGGAGGTACATGCAATTCAAGGACACTAGGAGACTGCAGATTGACACTCAAAACAGTGATGATTGACAATTTTTGCAATACTGTTAAAAGAAATATGATTGCTGGCAATAATTGGCTAGGTGGGCCTGGCACACAGGCTGCAAGGCAGGAGGAAAGTGCAATTCAATGGCACAAGCAAACTGAGGATTCAGAACAACAATTAACAAAATTTTTAATTTTTAATTATTAAGAATACTGTGACAACATATATGATTGGTGTAAATATTTTGAAAGTCGGCCTGGCACACAGGCTGGCAGGCAGGAGAAAAGTGCAATTCAATGGCACGAGCAAACTGAGGATTCAGAAAAACAATTACCAAAAATTTTAATTTTTAATTTTTAAGAATACTGTGACAACAAATATGATTGCTGTAAATTTTTTGAAAGTCAGCCTGGCACACAGGCTGGCAGGCAGGAGAAAAGTGCAATTCAGTGGCACGAGCAAACTGAGGATTCAGAAAAACAATTACCAAAAATTTTAATTTTTAATTTTTAAGAATACTGTGACAACAAATATGATTGGTGTAAATATTTTGAAAGTCGGCCTGGCACACAGGCTTGGCAGGCAGGAGAAAAGTGCAATTGAATGGCACGAGCAAACTGAGGATTCAGAAAAACAATTACCAAAAATTTTAATTTTTAATTTTTAAGAATACTGTGACAATAAATATGATTGGTGTAAATATTTTGAAAGTCGGCCTGTCACACAGGCTGGCAGGCAGGAGGAAAATGCAATTCAATGGCACTAGGAGACTGAATATTTGCAGTCCCAAAAATTATGATTTTTACTTTTTTATATACTGTTACAAGAATTATGATTGGTGCCACTAATTGGCTAGTTGGGCCTGGAAAACAGGCTGGCAGGCAGGAGGAAAGTGCAATTCAATGGCACGAGCAAACTGAGGATTCAGAACAACAATTAGCAAAAAATTAAATTTTTAATTATTAAGAATACTGTGACTACATATATGATTGGTGTAAATATTTTGAAAGTCGGCCTGGCTGGCATACAGGCTGGCAGGCAGGAGAAAAGTGCAATTCAATGGCACGAGCAAACTGAGGATTAGAAACAACAATCCAAAAACTTTTAATTTTAATTAGTAACAATACTGTGACAACAATTATGATTGGTGTAAATAGTTGGCAAGACGGCCTGGCACACAGGCTGGCAGGCAGGAGGTAAATGCAATTAAAGGGCACTAGTAGAATGCAGATTGACACTCAAAACAGTGATGATTGACAATTTGTGCAATACTGTTAAAAGAAATATGATTGCTGGCAATAATTGGCTAGGTGGGCCTGGCACACAGGCTGCAAGGCAGGAGGAAAGTGCAATTCAATGGCACGAGCAAACTGAGGATTCAGAACAACAATTAACAAAATTTTTAATTTTTAATTATTAAGAATACTGTGACAACATATATGATTGGTGTAAATGTTTTGAAAGTCGGCCTGGCACACAGGCTGGCAGGCAGGAGAAAAGTGCAATTCAATGGCACGAGCAAACAGAGTATTCAGAAAAACAATTACCAAATAATTTAATTTTTAATTTATAAGAATACTGTGGCAACAAATATGATTGGTGTAAATGTTTTGAAAGTCGGCCTGGCACACAGGCTGGCAGGCAGGAGAAAAGTGCAATTCAGTGGCACGAGCAATAGGAGGATTAAGAACAACTATCCAAATTTTTTAATTTTTATTAGTAACAATACTGTGACAACAATTATGATTGGTGTAAATAGTTGGCAAGACGGCCAGGCACACGGGCTGGCAGGCAGGAGGTAAATGCAATTCAACGACACTAGGAGAATGAATACTGACAGTCAAAACAGTGATGATTGAGAATTTTTGCAATACTGTTAAAAGAAATATGATTGCTGGCAATAATTGGCTAGGTGAGCCTGGCACACAGGCTGCAAGGCAGGAGGAAAGTGCAATTCAATGGCACGAGCAAACTGAGGATTCAGAACAACAATTTCCAAAAAATTTTAATTTTTAATTATTAAAAATACTGTGACAACAAATATGATTGGTGTAAATATTTTGAAAGTGGGCCTGGCACACAGGCTGACAGGCAGGAGGAAAATGCAATTTAATGGCACTAGGAGATTTTTAAATTTTTAGATACTGTTACAAGAATTATGATTGGTGCCACTAATTGTCTAGTTGGGCATGGAAAACACGCTGGCAGGCAGGAGGAAAGTGCAATTCAATGGCACGAGCAAACTGATGAATCACAAGCAATCAATTTGGAATTTTAAAGATTAACAATACTTTTACAACAACTAGAATTGGTGGCACAAATTAGCTAGTTTGTGACTGGCACACAGGCTGGCAGGCAGGAGGAAACTGCAATTCAATGGCACTAGTAGACTGAATATTTGCACTCCAAACAATTATGAATTTTAATTTTTTTGATACTGTTACAAGAATTATGATTGGTGCCACTAATTGGCTAGTTGGGCCTGGCACACAGGCTGGCAGATATGAGTCGTGGATGGTAGGTAGGGCAGCAATTTAACACAGTATGCTGTGTAAGTGACAAAAACACAGGCCTGATAGAAAATTAAGTTAGATTACACTAGCAAAATATTTTAAAATTTTAGATTTTTTTATTAAAATAATGTTAAGAAGTGCAATACACATATGAGTGGTCGCACTGGCTGGCTGCTACGTAGGGCAGCAATTAACAACAGTATGCTGTGTAAGTCAGATAGACAGTTAGACACAGGCCTGATAGAAAATAAAAATAGATTACACTAGCATAATGATTTAAAGACTTTTTTTGGCAATTTAAAGAAAAAGGTTAAGCACATACATATGAGTCGTGGCTGATAGCCTTGGAAGGGCAGCTATTAAAAACAGTAGGATCTGTAAGTCAGATAAACACACACGCCTGATAGAAAATACTATTAGATTACACTAGAAAAATGATTGAAATTATTTTTATGGGGGGGAAATTAAAAAAAGGTTAAACACATAAGAGTCATGGCTCATAGACTAGGGAGGGCAGCAAGTAAACACAGTAGGCTCTGTATGTCAGCAAAACACACAGGCCGGATAGAAAATTATATTAGATTACACTAGCAAACAAATTTAAACTTTTTTTTTTAATATTAAAATTAAGGTGAAGAAGAATAGATATAAGTGCTGGGTGGCTGCCTGGCACAGACCAATTAACCAAAAGACTGAAAAAAAATGAGTTATATTAATGCTGAGTGAGCCTGACAGACACAGGCCTGATAGTAAATGTAATTAGATTACACTAGCAATATATATATATATATATTTTTTTAAATTTAAAATGATGTTATAAACAGATATTAACACTGGTGGCTGCTGGCTGGCACAGAGCAATGAACCAGAGTATATGCTGTGTGACACTGGCCTGATAGAAAATGAAAAAAAATTACACTAGAAAAATAATTACATTTTTTAGTTAGTTAAATTTAAACTAATGTTGTTAGGGAGATATCAGTGGTGGCAGTAGTCACAGCATATGCTGTGAGCCTTAAACACACAGCCTGAAAGCCAAGCAAATGCTAATAAAAAAAAAAACGGAAAAAAAAAAACGGCATGAAATATAGCCCTAAAAAGGGCTTTTTGGGGTGCTGTGCTTGCAGCAGAGATGAGTGGAGTCCTTCTGGACTGTAAATACACTAGCCTAGCTATGTTTTCACTATTAATGTCAGGAGCAAAAACACAACACGTCCTCTCATTAAGAAAGCAAGGTCGTTATGAGTCTAAAATGGCGGATTCCGAGTAGCTGGGAGGGTCTATGAGGGAGTGTCTGATGTTGATTGGCTCTAATGTGTCAGGCGGCTGTGACATAAAAGGTCAAAGTTTCCACAATGATGACACATAGGGGCCATGTGTTCGCCCACAAACGCGAACGCGAACAAGCTATGTTCGCTGTGAACCGTTCGCGGGCAAACAGTTCGGGACATCACTAATGATGAATGACGGTTCCTTTAAATGACGTCATCCAAGAGGGCATCCCTCAAATTCCGATTGGCTGATAGGATTCTATCAGCCAATCGGAATTAAGGTAGGAAAAATCCGATTGGTTGATTTAATCAGCCAATCAGTTTGAAGTTCAATCCGATTGGCTGATTTTATCAGCCAGTAGAATGCGAGGTCAATCAAATCAACCAATCAGATTTTTCCTACCTTAATTCCGATTGACTGATAGAATCCTATCAGCCATCGGAATTCAATGGACGCCATCTTGGATGATGTCATTTAAAGGAACTGTCATTCATCGTTAGTCGTCGTGCTGGATGGATGCTCCGCACCGGATGTCTTCAAGATGGAGTCGCTCCTTGTCGGATGAATGAAGATAGAAGACCGCTTGGATGAAGCCTTCTCCCGGTCCGGATGTCCTCTTCTGCCCGTATAGGATGAAGACTTCTGCCGGTCTGGATGTCCTCTTCTGCCCCATCGGATGAAGAGTTCTGGATGGATTGAATGACCACTTGTGCCCAGCTGGGTGAAGACGGCTCAAGGTAGGGTGATCTTCAATGGGGTAGTGTTAGGTTTAGGGGGTATTGGGTGGGTTTTAGCGTAGGGGTGTGTGGGTGGTGGGTTTTAATGTTGGGGGGGTATTGTATTCTTTTTTTACAGGTAAAAGAGCTGATTACTTTGGGGCGATGCCCCGCAAAAAGCCCTTTTAAGGGCTATTTGTAATTTAGTATAGGGTAGGGCATTTTATTATTTTGGGGGGCTTTTTTATTTTATTAGGGGGCTTAGATTAGGTGTAATTAGTTTAAACTTCTTGTAAATTATTTTTTTTTTCTGTAATTTATTGTTTTTTTTTCCGTAATTTAGTTAATTGAATTTAATTGTAATTAATTGTAGGTCGTTTAGGTAATTAGTTTAATGATAGTGTAGTGTTAGGTGTAATTGTAACTTAGGTTAGGATTTATTTTACAGGTAATTTTGTACTTATTTTAGCTAGGTAGTTATTAAATAGTTAATAACTATTTAATAACTATTGTACCTAGTTAAAATAAATAAAAAGTTGCCTGTAAAATAAAAATAAATCCTAAGATAGCTACAAATGTAACTATTAATTATATTGTAGCTATCTTAGGGTTTATTTTATCGGTAAGTATTTAGTTTTAAATAGCTATAATTTATTTAATTTTAGAACATTTATTTAGATGCATTTAAATTATATTTAAGTTAGGGGGGTTAGGATTAGGTTTAGACTTAGGTTTAGGGGTCAATGCCTTTAATATAGTAGTGGCGACGTTGGGGGTGGCAGATTAGGGGTTAATAAATATAAGTAGGTGTCTGCGATGTTAGTGCAGGCAGATTAGGGGTTAATAACAATTTAACTAGTGTTTGCGAGGCGGGAGTATGGTGGTTTAGGGGTTAATACATTTATTAAAGTGGCAGCGATGTCCGGTCGGCAGATTAGTGGTTAATTATTGTAGGCAGGTTGCGGCGATGTTGGGGACGGCAGATTTGGGGTTAATAAATATAATGTAGGTTTTGGCGATGTTAGGGGCAGCAGAATAGGGGTTCATAGATATAATGTAGGTGACGGCGATGTCTGGTTGGCAGATTAGGGGTTAAAAAAATTATAGTGTTTTACAAATGGGCCTGTCTGGCACACACGCTGGGAGAAAGGAAACTGCAATTCAATGGCACTAGGAGACTGAAGAATCACAGTCAAAACAGTTATGATTAACAAAAATTCCAATCCTGTTACAAGAAATATGAGTGGTGGCACTAACTGGCTAGTTGGGACTGGCACACAGGCAGGCAGGCAGGCAGGGGAAAAATGCAATTCAAGGGCACTAGTAGACTGCAGATTGACAGTCAAAACAGTGATGATTGACAAATTTTGCAATACTGTTAAAAGAAATATGATTGCTGGCACTAATTGGATAGTTGGGCCTGGCACACAGGCTGGCAGGCAGTAGAAAAGTGCAATTCAATGGCACAAGCAAACTGAGGATTAAGATCAACAATCAAAAAATGTTTAATATTAATTAGTAACTATACTATAGACAACAATTATGATTGGTTTAAATAGTTGGCAAGATGGCCTGGCACAAAAGGCTGGCAGGCAGGAGGTAAATGCAATTCAAGGACACTAGGAGACTGATTACTGACAGTCAAAACAGTGATGATTGACAATTTTTGCAATACTGTTAAAAGAAATATGATTGCTGGCAATAAATGGCTAGGTGGGCCGGGCACACAGCAGGCTGCAAGGCAGGAGGAAAGTGCAATTCACTGGCACCATCAAACTGAGGATTCACAAAAACTATTAACAAAAATTTTAATTTTTAATTACTAAGAATAGTGTGACAACAAATATGATTGGTGTAAATATTTTTCAAGTAGGCCTGGCACACAGGCTTGGAAGGCAGTAGAAAAGTGCAATTCTAGGGCACAAGCAAACTGAGGATTAAGATCATCAACAATCAAGAATTTTTTAATTTTAATAAGTAACTATACTGTGACCAAAAATTATGATTGGTGTAAATAGTTGGCAAGACGGCCTGGCATACAGGCTTGGAAGGCAGTAGAAAAGTGCAATTCTAGGGCACAAGCAAACTGAGGAATAAGATCATCAACAATCAATAATTTTTTAATTTTAATTAGTAACTATACTGTGACCAAAAATTATGATTGGTGTAAATAGTTGGCAAGACGGCCTGGCACAAAAGGCTGGCAGGCAGGAGGTAGATTCAATTCAAGGACACTAGGAGACTGATTACTGACAGTCAAAACAGTGATGATTGACAATTTTTGCAATACTGTTACAAGAAATATGATTGCTGGCAACAATTGGCTAGGTGGGCCTGGCTCAAAGCAGGCTGCAAGGCAGGAGGAAAGTGCTATTCAATGGCACCAGCAAACTAAGGTTTCACAACAACTATTACCAAAAATTTTAAATTTTAATTATTAAGAATACTGTCACAACAAATATGATTGGTGTAAATATTTTTCAAGTAGGCCTGGCACACAGGCTTGGAAGGCTGTAGAAAAGTGCAATTCTAGGACACGAGCAAACTGAGGATTAAGATCATCAACAATCAAGAATTTTTTAATTTTAATTAGTAACTATACTGTGACCAAAAATTATGATTGGTGTAAATAGTTGGCAAGACGGCCTGGCACAAAAGGCTGGCAGGCAGGAGGTAGATGCAATTCAAGGACACTAGGAGACTGATTACTGACAGTCAAAACAGTGGTGATTGACAATTTTTGCAATACTGTTAAAAGAAATATGATTGCTGGCAACAAATGGCTAGGTGGGCCTGGCTCACAGCAGGCTGCAAGGCAGGAGGAAAGTGCTATTCAATGGCACCAGCAAACTGAGGATTCACAACAACTATTAACAAAAATTTTAATTTTTAATTATTAAGAATACTGTCACAACAAATATGATTGGTGTAAATATTTTTCAAGTAGGCCTGGCACACAGTCTTGCAAGGAAGTAAAAAAGTGCAATTCTAGGGCACGAGCAAACTGAGGATTAAGATCATCAACAATCAAGAATTTTTTAATTTTAATTAGTAACTATACTGTGACAACAATTATGATTGGTGTAAATAGTTGGCAAGACGGCCTGGCACAAAAGGCTGGCAGGCAGGAGGTAAATTCAATTCAAGGACACTAGGAGACTGATTACTGACAGTCAAAACAGTGATGATTGACAATGTTTGCAATACTGTTAAAAGAAATATGATTGCTGGCAATAATTGGCTAGGTGGGCCGGGCACACAGCAGGATGCAAGGCAGGAGGAAAGTGCTATTCACTGGCACCAGCAAACTGAGGATTCTCAACAACTATTACCAACAATTTTAATTTTTAATTATTAAGAATACTGTCACAACAAATATGATTGGTGAAAATATTTTTCAAGTAGGCCTGGCACACAGGCTTGGAAGGCACTAGAAAAGTGCAATTCTAGGGCACAAGCAAACTGAGGATTAAGATCAACAATCAAAAATTTTGTAATTTTAATTAGTAACTTTACTGTCTGTGACAACAATTATGATTGGTGTAAATAGTTGGCTAGACGGCCTGGCACAAAAGGCTGGCAGTGGCAGGCAGGAGGTAAATGCAATTCAATGGCACTAGGAGACTGAATATTTGCAGTCCAAAAAATTATGATTTTTATTTTTTTATATACTGTTACAAGAATTGTGATTGGTGCCACTAATTGGCTAGTTGGGCCTGGCACACAGGCTGGCAGATATGAGTCGTGGATGGTAGGTAGGGCAGCAATTTAACACAGTATGCTGTGTAAGTGACAAAAACACAGCCCTGATAGAAAATTAAGTTAGATTACACTAGCAAAATATTTTAAAATTTTAGATTTTAATATTAAAATGATGTTAAGAAATGCAATGCACATATGATTCTATGAGTGGTCGCACTGGCTGGCTGCTACGTAGGGCAGCAATTAACAACAGTATGCTTGCTGTGTAAGTCAGATAGACAGTTAGACACAGGCCTGATAGAAAATACAATTAGATTACACTAGCATAATGATTTAAAGACTTTTTTTGGCAATTTAAAGAAAAAGGTTAAGCACATACATATGAGTCGTGGCTGATAGCCATGGAAGGGCAGCTATTAAAAACAGTAGGCTCTGTAAGTCAGATACACACACGCCTGATAGAAAATACTATTAGATTACACTAGAAAAATGATTGAAATTATTTTTTGGGGGGGGGAAATTAAAAAAAGGTTAAACAAGGGCGGAGCTGGCCGCAGCTAAGATGGCTGCGTAACACCAGAGCTCTGTATACCAGCTCCAAAAAATCGCCTAGTACAGCCACAACATTACGGCCAAACAGCTGAAAACATGACAGAGGGTTTCCCATTATCCTAAAGAACCTCCGGATTAAGTCGGAGACGGCAAGTTTCATAGGACAGCGGCTGCTTTTACAACTTGTGCCGCGCCCTGTAACTTTCCCGGGCCGCGGTGTAACAGGCAGCAAAAGATTAGAATCGAAGGGAGAGAGGACACTGCTATCCCGCTCATCACATTAACCCCAGGTAATAAAAAGTGACAAGCGAAGAACACTTTACCCCAAACACAGGAGTGACACTTAGCCCACATGCTACCGGAGCTATAAAACTTATAAGTACCGGCCGCCATATTGTCATCTTCTCTGGCGCCAATACTGAAAACACACAGAGGGCTGAGCGATTGCCGCTGGGACTATTAAGTACAATCCTGTCACACAGCCTAAGACCTGTGGCTCAGACCTACTGTGGGGAATTGTGAAGGGGATCACAGGCCACCCCAGCGCCATTAGACTTTTAACTTTAAGCAGTGAAACATCATCTCATTAGCACGTAGCAGCAAACAATCACTCACTGAGCACCCTGCTTTTGTTTTCCCACGGGAGGCACTGGAAGCCTGCATATCACAGGGAGCACACTGCAGCGCTCCACACTATTTTGTCACCCACGCAGGAAAGTCATAAGCTACAACCTTCCTTTCTCCCTGGTGCCACAGAGTTTTTTAAATTTCCCTTCGGGCAGCACCAGACCTCCTGAGCCCTCTCTTGGGCTACCCGGCATCATCTAAGTGCAAAAGACTGACCTCTGGCTGTCACACCATATCCCAGTTTTTCCCCCATAACTGGAGCAGAGAGGCTTTAAGAGATCACTTACTAAGCCTACCATACAGCCTAAATATGAACCCCAAACGTTCTGCAAAGCCCAATAAACCGCCAAAAATGGCCAGCCAAAGAGATAGTTTAGTGGAACATTTTTTCTCCCCTACAAGCCCAAAAGCCTCAATGCAAGAAGAAGCCAGTAGGCCACCTATGAAAAAGGTCTCAGCACTACACAAAAATACAGGGGACCCCGAAGAGAGCACCTCAGTACCAAATGCCCTCCTCTCCACACTTGCCTCAAAGCAGGACATCGCGGACATCATCCGCTCCTGCATACGCGAGGAGATAGCTGAAATAAAACAAGACCTACACTCTTTGGGTAATAGGGTGGAGGCCCTTGAGGAGTTCACTGACCATCTACAGGAGGAAAGCAACAAGACTCAGGAAACTACCACTCATCATGCAACTATGTTATCTGATCTATACGACAAAATAGAGGACCTTGAAAATCGCAGTCGTAGAAAAAATCTAAGATTCCGTGGAATTCCTGAGTCGGTGCTCCCAAAAGATTTCCCAACCTATTTCCCATCCCTCTTTGCTCACCTCAAGGGCACATCACCAACTACTGACATCCCTTGGGTATGAGCCCACAGAGCCCTCAGGCCAAAAACCCCTGATACGGCGCCCCCTAGGGACATCATCATGAAATTTAAGGACTTTAGGGAAAAAGAGGAACTAATAAATCTCTCACGAAAGAACCAGCCGGTGAAGTTTAGAGGAGTTGTTCTACAGGTCTTTCAGGACCTCTCGCAACGAACATTGCAAAGAAGAAGGGACCTAGCACCTTTAACCTCACTCCTTCGCCAAAAGAGAATTCTCTATAGATGGGGATTCCCCTTTCACCTTTATGTCCTGCATGGCAACAGGAAACTAATATGCAAATCTCAGGAGGACATTGGTGGCTTATGCTCCGCTTTAGAAATTGACCCACCTGCAGAACAGCCCTCAGAGGAACCTCATGAGCCCCCAAAGAAGAAACCAGCAAGGGCAGATACTAGAAGCTGGCAACAAGTAGCCTCCAAACCAAGAACCCAAGCTCAGACTAGATCCCCTAGTTCTTCACCTGGAAATACACCGTACTGAACTACCTCTCCTTCTGGGACTTTTTAGTTTTCAGCTTTGTAGGACTGAAGTAACTGTAGGGGCCATGTGCTGCAGAGCTGTAACCTGGTAAAGTATGTTTACATTAATGTGTTCTAAGCATCACCTGGCCCTTCTTTTTTGTTAATTTTTCTCTTATATGTTATTAGAAAGAACCCTCTGTTATGCTTCTGATAATACAGACATGTCCCTTAGCAACCTTATACAGCTGGAGCTAAAAATGTACTGTCTAAAAATCAGGGTCTTTAAAGTTATTATTTATTGAAGTTTATACCCGTACCACTACTAGGCATAAGTTAGATTTCAATGTAAACAGCTTGAGATGGAGCTGGTTATCACCTCCCCTCATATAACTTCTGTTGTATGTTTCAGAATGTAATAAGACATTTTCTGTTATGTTTTCAACTTTACTGTTTGTTTCACTGTTATGACTTGTTCAAGTATTTAATGTTACGTGCTTGGGATACAGATTCAGAGTGTCGTATAAGCCTTAGTAAACAAATACAAACCGAACACATAGGGACAGGACGTAAGCCTCCTTACAGGATATTAGACATTACCACACTGACAAAATATGGCCGCTACTAATAAGGTTATTACACTAATTAGTCAGAACGCCAGAGGCCTAAACTCCGCTCAGAAGCGCTCCATAGCTATGCTTGACCTTAAGAGGAAGGGGGGTGACATCCTCTTCTTACAGGAGACACATTTTCTAAAATCAAAAGAGCCCAAATATTTTGGTAAATATTACGCACAGCAATTTCATAGTTCATTTGACCACAAACGTAACGGAGTGAGCATTCTTATAAGCAAACAAATTTCCTTCTCTCATATAAGTACTCATACTGACACTGACGGACGGTTCTTGTGTGTGACTGGTTTGCTGTATGGCACTCCTGTTACATTGGTTAACCTCTATGCCCCGAACTCGAAACAACTCCCCTTCTTTAAAAGACATTTTGCACAAATTCTAGACTATGCTATAGGGGCAATCTACATAGGGGGTGACTTCAATATTCCTATCCAACCAAACTTAGACACTACAAACCCCAACCCTTCAATATCTAAACATACCCTTAAACAAATGTGGAAACTTATGTACGAGCATACACTGTTCGATATCTGGAGATTTAAACACCCGTTAAAAAGAGATTACACCTTCTTTTCCTCCCCCCATCGCTCTTATAGCAGAATCGATTATCAACTCACAAACCAGAAAGGCCTTACTCATGTCCTGGCCTCTAATTTGTCCCACACAGTGTGGTCAGACCACTCTGCTGTCCTCACACAACTTGACTGGCCATCAGCACCTAAGAGCACCTTCCAATGGAAATTGGAGGACAATTTACTTGACTTCCCCGACTTTAAAAATAAGATTGAGAAACTTCTCCCGGAGTATTTTCAATTTAATTCCTTACCCGAGACTGACCCTTTTGTTGTGTGGGAGGCCCACAAGTGCTATATCAGAGGGGAATTCATTAAATACCAGGCCCATGTTAAACAGAAAGCACGCTCGCTTTACAAATCCTCAATTGATCAACTAGCCAAATTAGAATACGAACATAAACGACACCCAGCAGACCCTCAAATTCAGTTAGAGCTGGAAACTGCTAGGAAAGTGGTGCAGGAGCAATTAATAAAAGAAGCGAACACACTGGCCTTAAAAACTAAGCAAAAGTTCTATTTTGAAAGCAATAGAGCGGGAAAGCTCTTGGCCCGCGCTCTAAAACTTAAAAAACTTAAAACCTTCGTACATGAAATTAAAACCTCAGCTAACACAAAGGTTAACACCACCCCAGAGATCCTCGCGCAGTTCTCAACATATTATTCTAAACTATATAATCTACCGAATAACAACACCTCAGATAGCAAAGAAAATGCCATTAAAGCATATTTGGTAGACACGCCTTTACCTCAACTGACAGAAGCCCAGGCAGCAGAATTAGAAACACCCTTCACAGTGCCAGAGGTCTTAGCAGCTCTTAAACAACTACCCACGGGAAAGAGCCCGGGGCCCGACGGGTTCACGACTCTTTATTATAAGAAATTCGCGCCTATCTTACTCCCTCACTTATGCACACTCTTTAATGAGGCAGGCCAAGATCACCCTTTTCTGCCCGCTATGTTAGAGGCCCATATCACAGTAATCCCTAAGCCTGGGAAATCCACAGATACCCCCACTAATTTTCGCCCCATCTCATTATTAAACGTCGACATTAAATTGTACGCAAAACTCATTGCTTCCAGAATTAACAAAATCTTGCCACAACTAATCCACGTAAACCAGGTGGGTTTCGTGCCTCATAGAGAGGCGCGAGACAACACCATCAAGATCTTAAATTTACTTGAACACTCCCAAACCCACAATATCCCTGCCATCTTCCTGGCCATCGACGCCGAAAAGGCCTTTGATAGATTAGATTGGCTTTTTTTAAAATCTATACTAGCACGCTTCGGCATAGGTGAAAAACTCATAGGAAAAATTTTTGCCCTATATCACGCCCCAAGAGCCCGCATTAAACTAAACGATTCCATGTCAGACCCCTTTCCCATTCTTAACGGCACAAGGCAGGGCTGCCCTCTTTCCCCTCTATTGTTTGTCTTGGCAATGGAGGCCTTGGCCTCTAATGTTAGGAACAATACGGAGATACACGGAATACAGGAAGGGGATACACAATATAAAACAACGATGTATGCCGATGATATTCTTTTTTCATTAACCTCCCCTATGCAATCGCTCAGTAAGTTAATGCTGGTAATAGAGACCTATAGCAACCTATCTAACTTTAAAATCAACATGTTAAAATCAGAGTTCCTGGGAGTGGGGACTACGACTCATATGGCCACTCAAATTACTGAACAATATCAATTCACACAACAACACTCCTCGATTAAGTATTTGGGAATCCAAATTACTAACGTATGGGATTCCCTATATCAGCTGAATTATCAGAACTTATTGGATTCTGTTAGAGTAGAATTAAAGAGCTGGCAGAACAAAAGCCTTTCTTGGCTCGGGAGGATTCAAGCGTTTAAAATGAGTATTTTACCCCGCTTTCTATATTTGTTCCAAACGGTGCCGATGCACCTCCCCACACAATTCTTTAACACAGCACAAACATTAGTAAACTCTTTTATCTGGGCACATAAACACCCTAGAATAGCAAAGGCTACACTCTATAGACCCCGCAACAGAGGAGGACTGGGTGTACCCAGTCTCCTACTCTATCAGCAAGCAGCATGCTTAACTAGGGTGATAGACTGGTGCAAAAACACCCAAGACAAGGAATGGGTACGCCTGGAGCATGATCTAGTCGGATCAAAAAGCCTAGGGACACAGTGCTGGTTACATAAGCATCAAAGATATACACTATCACCCCTCCCCGCACTTGTCAGAGATACAATGCTTACATGGGACCTCCTCACTAGATCTAGTAAGGGGATTTCTACTATTCCCTCTCCATTAACTCCCCTCTTCCACAACAAAGACTTTCCTCCCTATCACCATTTATGGGCAGAGGATTCCTACAGCACCGCAGCAGGGCTACCTTGTTATTCTGTGATGGAGGGAGGCAATATTCTGCCAAAATCCACTCTAGTAGATAAAAACATCCCATATTTCAACAGATGGTTTGAATATTTTCAACTGTCCCACTTTATTAAATTTCACAAAGACAAAGCTAACATTACTAGGAGCCTCAACTCCTTTGAGATGCTTTGTTGGTCTACACAGCCAACTAGAGGCACACTTTCATCGATTTATAAACTTTTATTAATCACACATTCCAAAAAACCCCCATCTTATACCAGAGTCTGGGAAGCAGAGTTGGGCTTCATTGTCCCCCCAGAGACCTGGGACACCATTTTCCAACAAATGGGTAAAGCACCATCCTCAATGAGTATCACTGAGACAAATATGAAACTCTTGGGCAGATGGTATCTCCACCCAAGTAGGCTAGCTAAGATCTACGGGTCCACCGACCCCCTATGCTGGAGGGACTGCAAACAGACAGGCACACTATATCACATCTGGTGGGAATGCCCTACACTTCAACCCTTTTGGCGAAATATACATAGAGAGATCCAGAAAGCCCTCTCCCACGAGATTCCCTATGACCCTTTGGTACTGTTATTTAACAAGCCCTCTAAGGTCAAATGTAAATATAAGTCTACGTTATTATACATTATGATTAGTAGCGCAAAACAACTGGTCCCAAGGCTATGGAAACAGAAGACGATACCCACCACAAGGGACTGGACACAGAATGTCACGCTCCTCCTATCCCTAGAAAAATATCATTATCTTAAGACTAACAGGCTTGACTTTTACTGCGCAATGTCTCTTTATTGGGAAACATATATCCATTCTACTGACGTGACCTCTCCCCATGCAATAGTCCCTAATGAAACTCTATCTTGACAGGACTGGCAATCAAAAGCTTCACAGACGTCCCAGCCAAGTTCTTATTCCGGCTTAAATGTTTTATTAGATTTTATGGCGTTATAATAATAGATGTACTTTGACACTCCAAGACTACTACATTGCGAACCTTATTCCACTTACTGATATCTCACTACCCAAGTCACGTAACACATTTTTCCCTTTCCTCCTTTGTTTTCTTTTTCTCTTCTCTTTCTTTCCTCTTTTCTTCTGTGATTATAATAACTGTCGTTTGATCTTGAAAAAAAAACAAAAATTTTGCAAGCTTTGTTTTCCGGAAAGCCTTTATCTAATAGGACACTACGGACTACCTTATATTTCCAATGTAGGCAGCAATGCCCTAAGCTTCCAGATTGTCTGTAAGATTTCTTTTATTTTGTGATTTTCACTATTGTCGTAGTGGCTTACATGTCTGTAAACATTTTTTTTCATTTTATGTCAATAAAGCTTGTTTAAAAAAAAAAAAAAAAAAAAAGGTTAAACACATATGAGTCGTGGCTCATAGACTAGGGAGGGCAGCAAGTAAACACAGTAGGCTCTGTATGTCAGCAAAACACACAGGCCGGATAGAAAATTATATTAGATTACACTAGCAAACAAATTTAAACTTTTTTTTTTAATATTAAAATTAAGGTGAAGAAGAATAGATATAAGTGCTGGGTGGCTGCCTGGCACAGACCAATTAACCAAAAGACTGAAAAAAAAATGAGTTATATTAATGCTGAGTGAGCCTGACAGACACAGGCCTGATAGTAAATGTAATTAGATTACATTAGCAAAATATATATATATATATTTTTTTTTAAATTTAAAATGATGTTATAAATGGATATTAACACTGGTGGCTGCTGGCTGGCACAGAGCAATGAACCAGAGTATATGCTGTGTGACACTGGCCTGATAGAAAATGAAAAAAAATTACACTAGAAAAATAATTACATTTTTTGGTTAGTTAAATTTAAACTAATGTTGTTAGGGGATATCAGTGGTTGCAGTAGTCACAGCATATGCTGTGAGCCTTAAACACACAGCCTGAAAGCCAAGCAAATGCTAATAAAAAAAAAAAAAAAAAAACGGCACGAAATATAGCCCTAAAAAGGGCTTTTTGGGGTGCTCTGCTTGCAGCAGAGATGAGTGGAGTCCTTCTGGACTGTAAATACACTAGCCTAGCTATGTTTTTACTATTAATGTCAGGAGCAAAAACACAACACGTCCTCTCATTAAGAAAGCAAGGTCGTTATGAGTCTAAAATGGCGGATTCCGAGTAGCTGGGAGGGTCTATGAGGGAGTGTCTGATGTTGATTGGCTCTAATTGTCAGGCGGCTGTGACATAAAGGGTCAAAGTTTCCCCAATGATGACACATAGGGGCCATGTGTTCGCCCACAAACGCGAACGCGAACAAGCTATGTTCGCTGTGAACCGTTCGCGGGCGAACAGTTCGGGACATCACTAATGATGAATGACGGTTCCTTTAAATGACGTCATCCAAGAGGGCGTCCCTCAAATTCCGATTGGCTGATAGGATTCTATCAGCCAATTGGAATTAAGGTAGGAAAAATCCAATTGGTTGATTTAATCAGCCAATCAGTTTGAAGTTCAATCCGATTGGCTGATTGGATCAGCCAAAAGAATGCGAGGTCAATCAAATTAACCAATCAGATTTTTCCTACCTTAATTCCGATTGACTGATAGAATCCTATCAGCCAATCGGAATTCAAGGGACGCCATCTTGGATAATGTCATTTAAAGGAAATGTCATTCATCGTTAGTCGTCGTGCTGGATGGATGCTCCGCACCGGATGTCTTCAAGATGGAGTCGCTCCTCGTCGGATGAATGAAGATAGAAGACCGCTTGGATGAAGCCTTCTCCCGGTCTGGATGTCCTCTTCTACCCGGATAGGATGAAGACTTCTGCCGGTCTGGATGTCCTCTTCTGCCCCATCGGATGAAGAGTTCTGGATGGATCGAATGACCACTTGTGCCCGGCTGGGTGAAGACGGCTCAAGGTAGGGTGATCTTCAATGGGGTAGTGTTAGGTTTAGGGGGTATTGGGTGGGTTTTAGCGTAGGGGTGTGTGGGTGGTGGGTTTTAATGTTGGGGGGGTATTGTATTCTTTTTTTACAGGTAAAAGAGCTGATTACTTTGGGGCGATGCCCCGCAAAAGGCCCTTTTAAGGGCTATTTGTAATTTAGTATAGGGTAGGGCATTTTATTATTTTGGGGGGCTTTTTTATTTTATTAGGGGGCTTAGATTAGGTGTAATTAGTTTAAACTTCTTGTAAATTATTTTTTTTTCTGTAATTTATTGTTTTTTTTTCTGTAATTTAGTTAATTGAATTTAATTGTAATTAATTGTAGGTCGTTTAGGTAATTAGTTTAATGATAGTGTAGTGTTAGGTGTAATTGTAACTTAGGTTAGGATTTATTTTACAGGTAATTTTGTACTTATTTTAGCTAGATAGTTATTAAATAGTTAATAACTATTTAATAACTATTGTACCTAGTTAAAATAAATAAAAAGTTGCCTGTAAAATAAAAATAAATCCTAAGCTAGCTACAAATGTAACTATTAATTATATTGTAGCTATCTTAGGGTTTATTTTATCGGTAAGTATTTAGTTTTAAATAGGTATAATTTATTTAATTTTAGAAAATTTATTTAGATGCATTTAAATTATATTTAAGTTAGGGGGGTTAGGATTAGGTTTAGACTTAGGTTTAGGGGTCAATGCCTTTAATATAGTAGTGGCGACGTTGGGGGTGGCAGATTAGGGGTTAATAAATGTAAGTAGGTGTCTGCGATGTTAGTGCAGGCAGATTAGGGGTTAATAACAATTTAACTAGTGTTTGCGAGGCAAGAGTATGGTGGTTTAGGGGTTAATACATTTATTAAAGTGGCAGCGATGTCCGGTCGGCAGATTAGTGGTTAATAATTGTAGGCAGGTGGCGGCGATGTTGGGGACGGCAGATTTGGGGTTAATAAATATAATGTAGGTGTTGGTGATGTTAGGGGCAGCAGAATAGGGGTTCATAGATATAATGTAGTTGACGGCGATGTCTGGTTGGCAGATTAGGGGTTAAAAAAATTATAGTGTTTTACAAATGGGCCTGTCTGGCACACACGCTGGGAGAAAGGAAACTGCAATTCAATGGCACTAGGAGACTGAAGAATCACAGTCAAAACAGTTATGATTAACAAAAATTCCAATCCTGTTACAAGAAATATGAGTGGTGGCACTAATTGGCTAGTTGGGACTGGCACACAGGCAGGCAGGCAGGCAGGGGAAAAATGCAATTCAAGGGCACTAGTAGACTGCAGATTGACAGTCAAAACAGTGATGATTGACAAATTTAGCAATACTGTTAAAAGAAATATGATTGCTGGCACTAATTGGATAGTTGGGCCTGGCACACAGGCTGGCAGGCAGTAGAAAAGTGCAATTCAATGGCACGAGCAAACTGAGGATTAAGATCAACAATCAAAAAATGTTTAATATTAATTAGTAACTATACTGTAGACAACAATTATGATTGGTGTAAATAGTTGGCAAGATGGCCTGGCACAAAATGATGGCAGGCAGGAGGTAAATGCAATTCAAGGACACTAGGAGACTGATTACTGACAGTCAAAACAGTGATGATTGACAATTTTTGCAATACTGTTAAAAGAAATATGATTGCTGGCAATAAATGGCTAGGTGGGCCTGGCTCACAGCAGGCTGCAAGGCAAGAGGAAAGTGCTATTCAATGGCACCAGCAAACTGAGGATTCACAACAACTATTAACAAAAATTTTAATTTTTAATTATTAAGAATACTGTCACAACAAATATGATTGGTGTAAATATTTTTCAAGTAGGCCTGGCACACAGTCTTGCAAGGAAGTAAAAAAGTGCAATTCTAGGGCACGAGCAAACTGAGGATTAAGATCATCAACAATCAAGAATTTTTTAATTTTAATTAGTAACTATACTGTGACAACAATTATGATTGGTGTAAATAGTTGGCAAGACGGCCTGGCATAAAAGGCTGGCAGGCAGGAGGTAAATTCAATTCAAGGACACTAGGAGACTGATTACTGACAGTTAAAACAGTGATGATTGACAATGTTTGCAATACTGTTAAAAGAAATATGATTGCTGGCAATAATTGGCTAGGTGGGCCGGGCACACAGCAGGCTGCAAGGCAGGAGGAAAGTGCTATTCACTGGCACCAGCAAACTGAGGATTCTCAACAACTATTACCAACAATTTTAATTTTTAATTATTAAGAATACTGTCACAACAAATATGATTGGTGTAAATATTTTTCAAGTAGGCCTGGCACACAGGCTTGGAAGGCAATAGAAAAGTGCAATTCTAGGGCACAAGCAAACTGAGGATTAAGATCAACAATCAAAATTTTTTTAATTTTAATTAGTAACTATACTGTCTGTGACAACAATTATGATTGGTGTAAATAGTTGGCTAGACGGCCTGGCACAAAAGGCTGGCAGTGGCAGGCAGGAGGTAAATGCAATTCAATGGCACTAGGAGACTGAATATTTGCAGTCCAAAAAATTATGAGTTTTATTTTTTTATATACTGTTACAAGAATTGTGATTGGTGCCACTAATTGGCTAGTTGGGCCTGGCACACAGGCTGGCAGATATGAGTCGTGGATGGTAGGTAGGGCAGCAATTTAACACAGTATGCTGTGTAAGTGACAAAAACACAGCCCTGATAGAAAATTAAGTTAGATTACACTAGCAAAATATTTTAAAATTTTAGATTTTAATATTAAAATTATGTTAAGAAATGCAATGCACATATGATTCTATGAGTGGTCGCACTGGCTGGCTGCTACGTAGGGCAGCAATTAACAACAGTATGCTTGCTGTGTAAGTCAAATAGACAGTTAGACACAGGCCTGATAGAAAATACAATTAGATTACACTAGCATAATGATTTAAATACTTTTTTTGGCAATTTAAAGAAAAAGGTTAAGCACATACATATGAGTCGTGGCTGATAGCCATGGAAGGGCAGCTATTAAAAACAGTAGGCTCTGTAAGTCAGATACACACACGCCTGATAGAAAATACTATTAGATTACACTAGAAAAATGATTGAAATTATTTTTTTGGGGGGGAAATTAAAAAAAGGTTAAACACATATGAGTCGTGGCTCATAGACTAGGGAGGGCAGCAAGTAAACACAGTAGGCTATGTATGTCAGCAAAACACACAGGCCGGATAGAAAATTATATTAGATTACACTAGCAAACAAATTTAAACTTTTTTTTTTAATATTAAAATTAAGGTGAAGAAGAATAGATATAAGTGCTGGGTGGCTGCCTGGCACAGACCAATTAACCAAAAGACTGAAAAAAAATGAGTTATATTAATGCTGAGTGAGCCTGACAGACACAGGCCTGATAGTAAATGTAATTAGATTACACTAGCAAAATATATATATATATTTTTTTTTATTATTTAAAATGATGTTATAAACGGATATTAACACTGGTGGCTGCTGGCTGGCACAGAGCAATGAACCAGAGTATATGCTGTGTGACACTGGCCTGATAGAAAATGAAAAAAAATTACACTAGAAAAATAATTACATTTTTTGGTTAGTTAAATTTAAACTAATGTTGTTAGGGAGATATCAGTGGTGGCAGTAGTCACAGCATATGCTGTGAGCCTTAAACACACAGCCTGAAAGCCAAGCAAATGCTAATAAAAGAAAAAACTAAAAAAAAAAAAAAAAACGGCATGAAATATAGCCCTAAAAAGGGCTTTTTGGGGTGCTGTGCTTGCAACAGAGATGAGTGGAGTCCTTCTGGACTGTATATACACTAGCCTAGCTATGTTTTTACTATTAATGTCAGGAGCAAAAACACAACACGTCCTCTCATTAAGAAAGCAAGGTCGTTATGAGTCTAAAATGGCGGATTCCGAGTAGCTGGGAGGGTCTATGAGGGAGTGTCTGATGTTGATTGGCTCTAATGTGTCAGGCGGCTGTGACATAAAGGGTCAAAGTTTCCACAATGATGACACATAGGGGCCATGTGTTCGCCCACAAATGCGAACGCGAACAAGCTATGTTCGCTGTGAACCGTTCGCGGGCGAACAGTTCGGGACATCACTAATGATGAATGACGGTTCCTTTAAATGACGTCATCCAAGAGGGCGTCCCTCAAATTCCGATTGGCTGATAGGATTCTATCAGCCAATCGGAATTAAGGTAGGAAAAATCCGATTGGTTGATTTAATCAGCCAATCAGTTTGAAGTTCAATCCGATTGGCTGATTGGATCAGCCAGTAGAATGCGAGGTCAATCAAATCAACCAATCAGATTTTTCCTACCTTAATTCCGATTGACTGATAGAATCCTATCAGCCAATCGGAATTCAAGGGACGCCATCTTGGATGATGTCATTTAAAGGAACTGTCATTTATCGTTAGTCGTCGTGCTGGATGGATGCTCCGCACCGGATGTCTTCAAGATGGAGTCGCTCCTCGTCGGATGAATGAAGATAGAAGACCGCTTGGATGAAGCCTTCTCCCGGTCCGGATGTCCTCTTCTGCCCGGATAGGATGAAGACTTCTGCCGGTCTGGATGTCCTCTTCTGCCCCATCGGATGAAGAGTTCTGGATGGATCGAATGACCACTTGTGCCCAGCTGGGTGAAGACGGCTCAAGGTAGGGTGATCTTCAATGGGGTAGTGTTAGGTTTAGGGGGTATTGGGTGGGTTTTCGCGTAGGGGTGTGTGGGTGGTGGGTTTTAATGTTGGGGGGGTATTGTATTCTTTTTTTACAGGTAAAAGAGCTGATTACTTTGGGGCGATGCCCCGCAAAAGGCCCTTTTAAGGGCTATTTGTAATTTAGTATAGGGTAGGGCATTTTATTATTTTTGGGGGCTTTTTTATTTTATTAGGGGGCTTAGATTAGGTGTAATTAGTTAAAACATCTTGTAAATTATTTTTTTTTCTGTAATTTATTGTTTTTTTTTCCGTAATTTAGTTAATTGAATTTAATTGTAATTAATTGTAGGTCGTTTAGGTAATTAGTTTAATGATAGTGTAGTGTTAGGTGTAATTGTAACTTAGGTTAGGATTTATTTTACAGGTAATTTTGTACTTATTTTAGCTAGGTAGTTATTAAATAGTTAATAACTATTTAATAACTATTGTACCTAGTTAAAATAAATTAAATGTTGCCTGTAAAATAAAAATAAATCCTAAGCTAGCTACAAATGTAACTATTAATTATATTGTAGCTATCTTAGGGTTTATTTTATCGGTAAGTATTTAGTTTTAAATAGCTATAATTTATTTAATTTTAGAACATTTATTTAGATGCATTTAAATTATATTTAAGTTAGGGGGGTTAGGATTAGGTTTAGACTTAGGTTTAGGGGTCAATGCCTTTAATATAGTAGTGGCGACGTTGGGGGTGGCAGATTAGGGGTTAATACATGTAAGTAGGTGTCTGCGATGTTAGTGCAGGCAGATTAGGGGCTAATAACAATTTAACTAGTGTTTGCGAGGTGGGAGTATGGTGGTTTAGGGGTTAATACATTTATTAAAGTGGCAGCGATGTCCGGTCGGCAGATTAGTGGTTAATAATTGTAGGCAGGTGGCAGCGATGTTGGGGACGGCAGATTTGGGGTTAATAAATATAATGTAGGTGTTGGCGATGTTAGGGGCAGCAGAATAGGGGTTCATAGATATAATGTAGGTGATGGCGATGTCTGGTTGGCAGATTAGGGGTTAAAAAAATTATAGTGTTTTACAAATGGGCCTGTCTGGCACACACGCTGGGAGAAAGGAAACTGCAATTCAATGGCACTAGGAGACTGAAGAATCACAGTTAAAACAGTGATGATTGACAAATTTTGCAATACTGTTAAAAGAAATATGATTGCTGGCACTAATTGGATAGTTGGGCCTGGCACACAGGCTGGCAGGCAGTAGAAAAGTGCAATTCAATGGCACAAGCAAACTGAGGATTAAGATCAACAATCAAAAAATGTTTAATATTAATTAGTAACTATACTGTAGACAACAATTATGATTGGTGTAAAGAGTTGGCAAGATGGCCTGGCACAAAAGGCTGGCAGGCAGGAGGTAAATGCAATTCAAGGACACTAGGAGACTGATTACTGACAGTCAAAACAGTGATGATTGACAATTTTTGCAATACTGTTAAAAGAAATATGATTGCTGGCAATAAATGGCTAGGTGGGCCGGGCACACAGCAGGCTGCAAGGCAGGAGGAAAGTGCAATTCACTGGCACCATTAAACTCAGGATTCACAAAAACTATTAAAAAAAAATTTAATTTTAAATTACTAAGAATAGTGTGACAACAAATATGATTGGTGTAAATATTTTTCAAGTAGGCCTGGCACACAGGCTTGGAAGGCAGTAGAAAAGTGCAATTCTAGGGCACGAGCAAACTGAGGATTAAGATTATCAACAATCAAGAATTTTTTAATTTTAATTAGTAACTATACTGTGACCAAAAATTATGATTGGTGTAAATAGTTGGCAAGACGGCCTGGCATACAGGCTTGGAAGGCAGTAGAAAAGTGCAATTCTAGGGCACGAGCAAACTGAGGAATAAGATCATCAACAATCAAGAATTTTTTAATTTTAATTAGTAACTATACTGTGACCAAAAATTATGATTGGTGTAAATAGTTGGCAAGACGGCCTGGCACAAAAGGCTGGCAGGCAGGAGGTAGATTCAATTCAAGGACACTAGGAGACTGATTACTGACAGTCAAAACAGTGATGATTGACAATTTTTGCAATACTGTTACAAGAAATATGATTGCTGGAAACAATTGGCTAGGTGGGCCTGGCTCAAAGCAGGCTGCAAGGCAGGAGGAAAGTGCTATTCAATGGCACCAGCAAACTGAGGTTTCACAACAACTATTACCAAAAATTTTAAATTTTAATTATTAAGAATACTGTCACAACAAATATGATTGATGTAAATATTTTTCAAGTAGGCCTAGCACACAGGCTTGGAAGGCTGTATAAAAGTGCAATTCTAGGACACGAGCAAACTGAGGATTAAGATCATCAACAATCAAGAATTTTTTAATTTTAATTAGTAACTATACTGTGACCAAAAATTATGATTGGTGTAAATAGTTGGCAAGACGGCCTGGCACAAAATGCTGGCAGGCAGGAGGTAGATGCAATTCAAGGACACTAGGAGACTGATTACTGACAGTCAAAACAGTGGTGATTGACAATTTTTGCAATACTGTTAAAAGAAATATGATTGCTGGCAACAAATGGCTAGGTGGGCCTGGCTCACAGCAGGCTGCAAGGCAGGAGGAAAGTGCTATTCAATGGCACCAGGAAACTGAGGATTCACAACAACTATTAACAAAAATTTTAATTTTTAATTATTAAGAATACTGTCACAACAAATATGATTGGTGTAAATATTTTTCAAGTAGGCCTGGCACACAGTCTTGCAAGGAAGTAAAAAAGTGCAATTCTAGGGCACGAGCAAACTGAGGATTAAGATCATCAACAATCAAGAATTTTTGAATTTTAATTAGTAACTATACTGTGACAACAATTATGATTGGTGTAAATAGTTGGCAAGACGGCCTGGCACAAAAGGCTGGCAGGCAGGAGGTAAATTCAATTCAAGGACACTAGGAGACTGATTACTGACAGTCAAAACAGTGATGATTGACAATGTTTGCAATACTGTTAAAAGAAATATGATTGCTGGCAATAATTGGCTAGGTGGGCCGGGCACACAGCAGGCTGCAAGGCAGGAGGAAAGTGCTATTCACTGGCACCAGCAAACTGAGGATTCTCAACAACTATTACCAACAATTTTAATTTTTAATTATTAAGAATACTGTCACAACAAATATGATTGGTGTAAATATTTTTCAAGTAGGCCTGGCACACAGGCTTGGAAGGCAATAGAAAAGTGCAATTCTAGGGCACGAGCAAACTGAGGATTAAGATCAACAATCAAATTTTTTTTAATTTTAATTAGTAACTATACTGTCTGTGACAACAATTATGATTGGTGTAAATAGTTGGCTAGACGGCCTGGCACAAAAGGCTGGCAGTGGCAGACAGGAGGTAAATGCAATTCAATGGCACTAGGAGACTGAATATTTGCAGTCCAAAAAATTATGATTTTTATTTTTTTATATACTGTTACAAGAATTGTGATTGGTGCCACTAATTGGCTAGTTGGGCCTGGCACACAGGCTGGCAGATATGAGTCGTGGATGGTAGGTAGGGCAGCAATTTAACACAGTATGCTGTGTAAGTGACAAAAACACAGCCCTGATAGAAAATTAAGTTAGATTACACTAGCAAAATATTTTAAAATTTTAGATTTTAATATTAAAATTATGTTAAGAAATGCAATGCACATATGATTCTATGAGTGGTCGCACTGGCTGGCTGCTACGTAGGGCAGCAATTAACAACAGTATGCTTGCTGTGTAAGTCAAATAGACAGTTAGACACAGGCCTGATAGAAAATACAATTAGATTACACTAGCATAATGATTTAAATACTTTTTTTTGGCAATTTAAAGAAAAAGGTTAAGCACATACATATGAGTCGTGGCTGATAGCCATGGAAGGGCAGCTATTAAAAACAGTAGGCTCTGTAAGTCAGATACACACCCGCCTGATAGAAAATACTATTAGATTACACTAGAAAAATGATTGAAATTATTTTTTGGGGGGGGGAAATTAAAAAAGGTTAAACACATATGAGTCGTGGCTCATAGACTAGGGAGGGCAGCAAGTAAACACAGTAGGCTCTGTATGTCAGCAAAACACACAGGCCGGATAGAAAATTATATTAGATTACACTAGCAAACAAATTTAAACTTTTTTTTTTAATATTAAAATTAAGGTGAAGAAGAATAGATATAAGTGCTGGGTGGCTGCCTGGCACAGACCAATTAACCAAAAGACTGAAAAAAAAAATGAGTTATATTAATGCTGAGTGAGCCTGACAGACACAGGCCTGATAGTAAATGTAATTAGATTACACTAGCAAAATATATATATAGATTTTTTTTTTTATCTAAAATGATGTTATAAACGGATATTAACACTGGTGGCTGCTTGCTGGCACAGAGCAATGAACCAGAGTATATGCTGTGTGACACTGGCCTGAAAGAAAATGAAAAAAAATTACACTAGAAAAATAATTACATTTTTTGGTTAGTTAAATTTAAACTAATGTTGTTAGGGAGATATCAGTGGTGGCAGTAGTCACAGCATATGCTGTGAGCCTTAAACACACAGCCTGAAAGCCAAGCAAATGCTAATAAAAAAAAAAAACGAAAAAAAAAAAAACGGCATGAAATATAGCCCTAAAAAGGGCTTTTTGGGGTGCTGTGCTTGCAACAGAGATGAGTGGAGTCCTTCTGGACTGTATATACACTAGCCTAGCTATGTTTTTACTATTAATGTCAGGAGCAAAAACACAACACGTCCTCTCATTAAGAAAGCAAGGTCGTTATGAGTCTAAAATGGCGGATTCCGAGTAGCTGGGAGGGTCTATGAGGGAGTGTCTGATATTGATTGGCTCTAATGTGTCAGGCGGCTGTGACATAAAGGGTCAAAGTTTCCACAATGATGACACATAGGGGCCATGTGTTCGCCCACAAACGCGAACGCGAACAAGCTATGTTCGCTGTGAACCGTTCGCGGGCGAACAGTTCGGGACATCACTAATGATGAATGACGGTTCCTTTAAATGACGTCATCCAAGAGGGCGTCCCTCAAATTCAGAGTGGCTGATAGGATTCTATCAGCCAATCGGAATTAAGGTAGGAAAAATCAGATTGGTTGATTTAATCAGCCAATCAGTTTGAAGTTCAATCCGATTGGCTGATTGGATCAGCCAGTAGAATGCGAGGTCAATCAAATCAACCAATCAGATTTTTCCTACCTTAATTCCGATTGACTGATAGAATCCTATCAGCCAATCGGAATTCAAGGGACGCCATCTTGGATGATGTCATTTAAAGGAACTGTCATTTATCGTTAGTTGTCGTGCTGGATGGATGCTCCGCACCGGATGTCTTCAAGATGGAGTCGCTCCTCGTCGGATGAATGAAGATAGAAGACCGCTTGGATGAAGCCTTCTCCCGGTCCAGATGTCCTCTTCTGCCCGGATAGGATGAAGACTTCTGCCGGTCTGGATGTCCTCTTCTGCCCCATCGGATGAAGAGTTCTGGATGGATCGAATGACCACTTGTGCCCAGCTGGGTGAAGACGGCTCAAGGTAGGGTGATCTTCAATGGGGTAGTGTTAGGTTTAGGGGGTATTGGGTGGGTTTTAGCGTAGGGGTGTGTGGGTGGTGGGTTTTAATGTTGGGGGGGTATTGTATTCTTTTTTTACAGGTAAAAGAGCTGATTACTTTGGGGCGATGCCCCGCAAAAGGCCCTTTTAAGGGCTATTTGTAATTTAGTATAGGGTAGGGCATTTTATTATTTTGGGGGGCTTTTTTATTTTATTAGGGGGCTTAGATTAGGTGTAATTAGTTTAAACTTCTTGTAAATTATTTTTTTTTCTGTAATTTATTGTTTTTTTTTTCCGTAATTTAGTTAATTGAATTTAATTGTAATTAATTGTAGGTCGTTTAGGTAATTAGTTTAATGATAGTGTAGTGTTAGGTGTAATTGTAACTTAGGTTAGGATTTATTTTACAGGTAATTTTGTACTTATTTTAGCTAGGTAGTTATTAAATAGTTAATAACTATTTAATAACTATTGTACCTAGTTAAAATAAATAAAAAGTTGCCTGTAAAATAAAAATAAATCCTAAGCTAGCTACAAATGTAACTATTAATTATATTGTAGCTATCTTAGGGTTTATTTTATCGGTAAGTATTTAGTTTTAAATAGGTATAATTTATTTAATTTTAGAAAATTTATTTAGATGCATTTAAATTATATTTAAGTTAGGGGGGTTAGGATTAGGTTTAGACTTAGGTTTAGGGGTCAATGCCTTTAATATAGTAGTGGCGACGTTGGGGGTGGCAGATTAGGGGTTAATAAATGTAAGTAGGTGTCTGCGATGTAGTAGTGCAGGCAGATTAGGGGGTTAATAACAATTTAACTAGTGTTTGCGAGGCGGGAGTATGGTGGTTTAGGGGTTAATACATTTATTAAAGTGGCAGCGATGTTCCGGTCGGGCAGATTAGTGGTTAATAATTGTAGGCAGGTGGCGGCGATGTTGGGGACGGCAGATTTGGAGTTAATAAATATAATGTAGGTGTTGGCGATGTTAGGGGCAGCAGAATAGGGGTTCATAGATATAATGTAGGTGACGGCGATGTCTGGTTGGCAGATTAGGGGTTAAAAAAATTATAGTGTTTTACAAATGGGCCTGTCTGGCACACACGCTGGGAGAAAGGAAACTGCAATTCAATGGCACTAGGAGACTGAAGAATCACAGTCAAAACAGTTATGATTAACAAAAATTCCAATCCTGTTACAATAAATATGAGTGGTGGCACTAATTGGCTAGTTGGGACTGGCACACAGGCAGGCAGGCAGGGGAAAAATGCAATTCAAGGGCACTAGTAGACTGCAGATTGACAGTCAAAACAGTGATGATTGACAAATTTTGCAATACTGTTAAAAGAAATATGATTGCTGGCACTAATTGGATAGTTGGGCCTGGCACACAGGCTGGCAGGCAGTAGAAAAGTGCAATTCAATGGCACGAGCAAACTGAGGATTAAGATCAACAATCAAAAAATGTTTAATATTAATTAGTAACTATACTGTAGACAACAATTATGATTGGTGTAAATAGTTGGCAAGATGGCCTGGCACAAAAGGCTGGCAGGCAGGAGGTAAATGCAATTCAAGGACACTAGGAGACTGATTACTGACAGTCAAAACAGTGATGATTGACAATTTTTGCAATACTGTTAAAAGAAATATGATTGCTGGCAATAAATGGCTAGGTGGGCCGGGCACACAGAAGGCTGCAAGGCAGGAGGAAAGTGCAATTCACTGCCACCATCAAACTGAGGATTCACAAAAACTACAGGGAGTGCAGAATTATTAGGCAAATGAGTATTTTGACCACATCATCCTCTTTATGCATGTTGTCTTACTCCAAGCTGTATAGGCTCGAAAGCCTACTACCAATTAAGCATATTAGGTGATGTGCATCTCTGTAATGAGAAGGGGTGTGGTCAAATGACATCAACACCCTATATCAGGTGTGCATAATTATTAGGCAACTTCCTTTCCTTTGGCAAAATGGGTCAAAAGAAGGACTTGACCGGCTCAGAAAAGTCAAAAATAGTGAGATATCTTGCAGAGGGATGCAGAGCTCCAGTCCGACTCAGACGCCAGCAAGGTGGAGGTGGAGTACTGGTTTGGGCTGGTATCATCAAAGATGAGCTTGTGGGGCCTTTTCGGGTTGAGGATGGAGTCAAGCTCAACTCCCAGTCCTACTGCCAGTTTCTGGAAGACACCTTCTTCAAGCAGTGGTACAGGAAGAAGTCTGCATCCTTCAAGAAAAACATGATTTTCATGCAGGGACAATGCTCCATCACACGCGTCCAAGTACTCCACAGCGTGGCTGGCAAGAAAGGGTATAAAAGAAGAAAATCTAATGACATGGCCTCCTTGTTCACCTGATCTGAACCCCATTGAGAACCTGTGGTCCATCATCAAATGTGAGATTTACAAGGAGGGAAACAGTACACCTCTCTGAACAGTGTCTGGGAGGCTGTGGTTGCTGCTGCACGCAATGTTGATGGTGAACAGATCAAAACACTGACAGAATCCATGGATGGCAGGCTTTTGAGTGTCCTTGCAAAGAAAGGTGGCTATATTGGTCACTGATTTGTTTTTGTTTTGTTTTTGAATGTCAGAAATGTATATTTGTGAATGTTGAGATGTTATATTGGTTTCACTGGTAAAAATAAATCATTGAAATGGGTATATATTTGTTTTTTGTTAAGTTGCCTAATAATTATGCACAGTAATAGTCACCTGCACACACAGATATCCCCCTAAAATAGCTATAACTAAAAAACAAACTAAAAACTACTTCCAAAACTATTCAGCTTTGATATTAATTAGTTTTTTGGGTTCATTGAGAACATGGTTGTTGTTCAATAATAAAATTAATCCTCAAAAATACAACTTGCCTAATAATTCTTCACTCCCTGTATTAACAAAAATTTTAATTTTTAATTACTAAGAATAGTGTGACAACAAATATGATTGGTGTAAATATTTTTCAAGTAGGCCTGGCACACAGGCTTGGAAGGCAGTAGAAAAGTGCAATTCTAGGGCACGAGCAAACTGAGGATTAAGATCATCAACAATCAAGAATTTTTTAATTTTAATTAGTAACTATACTGTGACCAAAAATTATGATTGGTGTAAATAGTTGGCAAGACGGCCTGGCACAAAAGGCTGGCAGGCAGGAGGTAGATGCAATTCAAGGACACTAGGAGACTGATTACTGACAGTCAAAACAGTGGTGATTGACAATTTTTGCAATACTGTTAAAAGAAATATGATTGCTGGCAACAAATGGCTAGGTGGGCCGGGCACACAGCAGGCTGCAAGGCAGGAGGAAAGTGCAATTCACTGGTACCATCAAACTGAGGATTCACAAAAACTATTAACAAAAATTTTAATTTTTAATTACTAAGAATAGTGTGACAACAAATATGATTGGTGTAAATATTTTTCAAGTAGGCCTGGCACACAGGCTTGGAAGGCAGTAGAAAAGTGCAATTCTAGGGCACGAGCAAACTGAGGATTAAGATCATCAACAATCAAGATTTTTTTTAATTTTAATTAGTAACTATACTGTGACCAAAAATTATGATTGGTGTAAATAGTTGGCAAGACGGCCTGGCACACAGGCTTGGAAGGCAGTAGAAAAGTGCAATTCTAGGGCATGAGCAAACTGAGGATTAAGATCATCAACAATCAAGAATTTTTTAATTTTAATTAGTAACTATACTGTGACCAAAAATTATGATTGGTATAAATAGTTGGCAAGATGGCCTGGCACAAAAGGCTGGGAGGCAGGAGGTAGATTCAATTCAAGGACACTAGGAAACTCATTACTGACAGTCAAAACAGTGATGATTGACAATTTTTGCAATACTGTTAAAAGAAATATGATTGCTGGCAACAATTGGCTAGGTGGGCCTGGCTCAAAGCAGGCTGCAAGGCAGGAGGAAAGTGCTATTCAATGGCACCAGCAAACTGAGGTTTCACAACTATTACCAAAAATTTTAAATTTTAATTATTAAGAAAACTGTCACAACAAATATGATTGGTGTAAATATTTTTCAAGTAGGCCTGGCACACCGGCTTGGAAGGCTGTAGAAAAGTGCAATTCTAGGACACGAGCAAACTGAAGATTAAGATCATCAACAATCAAGAATTTTTTAATTTTAATTAGTAACTATACTGTGGCCAAAAATTATGATTGGTGTAAATAGTTGGCAAGAAGGCCTGGCACAAAATGCTGGCAGGCAGGAGGTAGATGCAATTCAAGGACACTAGGAAACTCATTACTGACAGTCAAAACAGTGATGATTGACAATTTTTGCAATACTGTTAAAAGAAATATGATTGCTGGCAACAAATGGCTAGTTGGGCCTGGCTCACAGCAGGCTGCAAGGCAGGAGGAAAGTGCTATTCAATGGCACCAGCAAACTGAGGATTCACAACAACTATTAACAAAAATTTTAATTTTTAATTATTAAGAATACTGTCACAACAAATATGATTGGTGTAAATATTTTTCAAGTAGGCCTGGCACACAGTCTTGCAAGGAAGTAAAAAAGTGCAAATCTAGGGCACGAGCAAACTGAGGATTAAGATCATCAACAATCAAGAATTTTTTAATTTTAATTAGTAACTATACTGTGACAACAATTATGATTGGTGTAAATAGTTGGCAAGACGGCCTGGCACAAAAGGCTGGCAGGCAGGAGGTAAATGCAATTCAAGGACACTAGGAGACTGATTACTGACAGTCAAAACAGTGATGATTGACAATTTTTGCAATACTGTTAAAAGAAATATGATTGCTGGCAATAATTGGCTAGGTGGGCCGGGCACACAGCAGGCTGCAAGGCAGGAGGAAAGTGCTATTCACTGGCACCAGCAAACTGAGGATTCTCAACAACTATTACCAACAAATTTTAATTTTTAATTATTAAGAATACTGTCACAACAAATATGATTGGTGTAAATATTTTTCAAGTAGGCCTGGCACACAGGCTTGGAAGGCAGTAGAAAAGTGCAATTCTAGGGCACGAGCAAACTGAGGATTAAGATCAACAATAAATTTTTTTTTAATTTGAATTAGTAACTATACTGTCTGTGACAACAATTATGATTGGTGTAAATAGTTGGCTAGATGGCCTGGCACAAAAGGCTGGCAGTAGGCTCTGTATGTCAGCAAAACACACAGGCCGGATAGAAAATTATATTAGATTACACTAGCAAACAAATTTAAACTTTTTTTTTAATATTAAAATTAAGGTGAAGAAGAAAAGATATAAGTGCTGGGTGGCTGCCTGGCACAGACCAATTAACCAAAAGACTGAAAAAAATGAGTTACATTAATGCTGGGTGAGCCTGACATACACAGGCCTGATAGTAAATGTAATTAGATTACACTAGCAAAATATTTTTTTTTTTAAATTTAAAATGATGTTATAAATGGATATTAACACTGGTGGCTGCTGGCTGGCACAGAGCAATGAACCAGAGTATATGCTGTGTGACACTGGCCTGATAGAAAATGAAAAAAAATTACACTAGAAAAATAATTACATTTTTTGGTTAGTTAAATTTAAACTAATGTTGTTAGGGAGATATCAGTGGTGGCAGTAGTCACAGCATATGCTGTGAGCCTTAAACACACAGCCTGAAAGCGAAGCAAATGCTAATAAAAAAAAACGAAAAAAAAAAAAAAAGGCACGAAATATAGCCCTAAAAGGCTTTTTGGGGTGCTGTACTTTCAGCAGAGATGAGTGGAGTCCTTCTGGATTGTAAATACACTAGCCTAGCTATGTTTTTACTATTAATGTCAGGAGCAAAAACACAACACGTCCTCTCATTAAGAAAGCAAGGTCGTTATGAGTCTAAAATGGCGGATTCCGAGTAGCTGGGAGGGTCTATGAGGGAGTGTCTGATGTTGATTGGCTCTAATGTGTCAGGCGGCTGTGACATAAAGGGTCAAAGTTTCCACAATGATGACACATAGGGGCGGATCGAACATCGCCATGTGTTCGCCCACAAACGCGAACGCGAACAAGCTATGTTCGCTGTGAACCGTTCGCGGGCGAACAGTTTGGGACATCACTAATGATGAATGACGGTTCCTTTAAATGACGTCATCCAAGAGGGCGTCCCTCGAATTCCGATTGGCTGATAGGATTCTATCAGCCAATCGGAATTAAGGTAGGAAAAATCCGATTGGTTGATTTAATCAGCCAATCAGTTTGAAGTTCAATCCAATTGGCTGATTGGATCAGCCAATAAGAATGCGAGGTCAATCAAATCAACCAATCAGATTTTTCCTACCTTAATTCCGATTGGCTGGTAGAATCCTATCAGCCAATCGGAATTCAAGGGACGCCATCTTGGATGATGTCATTTAAAGGAACTGTCATTCATCGTTAGTCGTCGTGCTGGATGGATGCTCTGCACCGGATGTCTTCAAGATGGAGTCGCTCCTCGTCGGATGAATGAAGATAGAAGACCGCTTGGATGAAGCCTTCTCCCGGTCCGGATGTCCTCTTCTGCCCGGATAGGATGAAGACTTCTGCCGGTCTGGATGTCCTCTTCTGCCCCATCGGATGAAGAGTTCTGGATGGATCGAATGACCACTTGTGCCCAGCTGGGTGAGGACGGCTCAAGGTAGGGTGATCTTCAATGGGGTAGTGTTAGGTTTAGGGGGTATTGGGTGGGTTTTAACGTAGGGGTGTGTGGGTGGTGGGTTTTAATGTTGGGGGGGTATTGTATTCTTTTTTTACAGGTAAAAAAGCTGATTACTTTGGGGCAATGCCCCGCAAAAGGCCCTTTTAAGGGCTATTTGTAATTTAGTATAGGGTAGGGCATTTTATTATTTTGGGGGGCTTTTTTATTTTATTAGGGGGCTTAGATTAGGTGTAATTAGTTTAAACTTCTTGTAAATTATTTTTTTTTTCTGTAATTTATTGTTTTTTTTTCCGTAATTTAGTTAATTGAATTTAATTGTAATTAATTGTAGGTCGTTTAGGTAATTAGTTTAATGATAGTGTAGTGTTAGGTGTAATTGTAACTTAAATCCTAAGATAGCTACAAATGTAACTATTAATTATATTGTAGCTATCTTAGGGTTTTTTATTAGGGGGCTTAGATTAGGTGTAATTAGTTTAAACTTCTTGTAAATTATTATTTTTTTCTGTAATTTATTGTTTTTTTTCCGTAATTTAGTTAATTGAATTTAATTGTAATTAATTGTAGGTCGTTTAGGTAATTAGTTTAATGATAGTGTAGTGTTAGGTGTAATTGTAACTTAAATCCTAAGATAGCTACAAATGTAACTATTAATTATATTGTAGCTATCTTAGGGTTTATTTTATTGGGAAGTATTTAGTTTTAAATAGGTATAATTTATTTAATTTTAGAAAATTTATTTAGATGCATTTAAATTATATTTAAGTTAGGGGGGTTAGGATTAGGTTTAGACTTAGGTTTAGGGGTCAATGCCTTTAATATAGTAGTGGCGACGTTGGGGGTGGCAGATTAGGGGTTAATAAATGTAAGTAGGTGTCTGCGATGTTAGTACAGGCAGATTAGGGGTTAATAACAATTTAACTAGTGTTTGCGAGGCTGGAGTATGGAGGTTTAGGGGTTAATACATTTATTAAAGTGGCAGCGATGTCCGGTCGGCAGATTAGTGGTTAATAATTGTAGGCAGGTGGCGGCGATGTTGGGGACGGCAGATTTGGGGTTAATAAATATAATGTAGGTGTTAGCGATGTTAGGGGCAGCAGAATAGGGGTTCATAGATATAATGTAGGTGGCGGCGATGTCTGGTTGGCAGATTAGGGGTTAAAAAATTATAGTGTTTGCGATGTGGGGGGGCCTCGGTTTAGGGGTTAATAGGTAGTTAATGGGTGTTAGTGTACTTTTTAGCACTTTAGTTAAGAGCTTTATGTTCCGACGTTAGCCCATAAAACTCTTAACTACTGACTTTTAAATGTGGTAGGAGTCTGGACAGGAGAGGGTCTACTCGTAATACTGGCTTTAGGCAAGTCCCATTAAAAAGATAGGATACGCAATTGACGTAAGGGGATTTGCGTTAGCCTCGAATCGCAGAAGAAAAGTGAGCGGTACACCTGTACCTGTCAGACTCGTAATACCAGCGGGTGTTAAAAAGCAGCGTTGGGACCTCTCAACGCTGCTTTTTAAGGCTAACGCCAAACTCGGAATCTAGGCGTAAGAATTTATTTCAGTTTAAATAAATGGACATTTAAAGTAACTGTTTACATTAAGAATATATGTATTTTTAGTGTCCTAATTAGAATTGTATTATAATCAATTGTAGCTATATAGCTGATTGTACTGTTGAATGTTAGTAGCCTATGGGGCATATGTATCAAGCTCTGTATGGAGCTTGATGCCCCGTGTTTCTGGCGAGCCTGTAGGTTTGCCAGAAACACCTGTTATGAAGCAGCGGTCACAAAGACTGCTGCTCCATAACCTGTCCACCTGCTCTGAGCAGGCAGACACACATCACCGGAAATCAACCCGATCGAGTATGATCGGGTTGATTGACACCTTCCTGCTGGCGGCCGATTGGCCGCAAGTCTGCAGGGGGCGGCATTGCACCAGCAGCTCTTGTGAGCTGCTGGTGCAATGCTGAATACGGCGAGCATATTGCTCGCTGTATTCAGCGAAGTCTGGTGGACCTGATCTGCACTGTTGGATCAGGTCCGCCAGACTTTCATAACTTGGGCCTATATCTTAGTCTCATTGTGATATTTTAAATGCAACTCTGATTTGGAAGGCTATTGTGAATAAGGTAATTTTTATGAACTTTGAATAGCATATTTTAATAGTTTTAAATGTGTATAGTATTGACTCATTCTTTGGTTCCTGTGTTTATAGATATCAACTAATAAAAAAAGAATTCAGGAATTGATATCAATTTTATTGTCTTAGTATATGCATATTTGATTGTGGGGTTTATTTTAAAGAATAATTATTAAAAATATTGTGTTATAACCCGGCTATATACTGACATATTATTTGGAGGCATTGCGTGAGATATTATTCATTTTTATCACATTGATATAATATATTTGTAATAAATAGAAATTATTATTATTAAAAAAAAATAATAATTCATATTTCGAAATTAATATTTTTGAAGGTATAAAAAAAAAATATGAAAATTTGAAATTTTGATTTTCAGATTTCAAGGTTGATATTAATATTTTGAAAATATAATGTTTTGAAAAATTTAAATATTGATTTTCATATTTCAAGATTAATATTAATATCTTGAAATATTATTAAAAAATTAATTTTTGAAAAAAATGATAAAATATAAATTTTTCATATTTCAAAATTAATAAAAATAATTTTTCATATTTCAAAATTGATAAAAAATATTAATTTTTCATATTTCAAAATTAATATTAATATTTTTTGAAAATATAAAAAAAAAAAATTCTCTCTCTTATTGTTCAAAATTGTATTAGCGTTTTTATCTTATTAAGTACACCACTAAAATAATGATGTCTTCAGCAAAAAAGTAATGCTAGCGTTTCTGTACATGATGAAATTGTGCCCTCCCCAAGATCCTCTATCCATGAAATGGTTCAGGCAAAAAATCTCAAATAGAAGCCATGAACCACCTCATGACTAGACTTGATATTGGGGGACGATGTCTCCATGTATATTAAAGGGTGTAAAGCTAAGGCCAAAGATTTAGTTAGAGATATGTGGTTTGAAGATGGTGAATTATACCAAATTTTACTGCAACTTAATAAATGCACAGAATTTAGGGGGCATGATTAATTAATTTTCAAAACTTGGCCGATCCTAATGTATTTGAGCTGTGAGATGTCTAGCCAAATGGCAGGACAAGACAGACAATTAGGATGGCTAAGGGATGAAAATGATTCATTACGAGAATTTGATGAAGCCTTTATTTACGGAAAGGTAGAGGTTCTAGAAGCTAATAAAAAGGTTTCTGACTTAAATAAATATAATCAGAAATTAGTGGCTGAATTTAAAGCTTTAGAAGAAGAATATGAAAAATGTCAAAATGAAAATAAAACTTTAAAAGCTAGATATCGTGAGGCTTAATAAGGATATGAACAAGAAATAAATAAATTAAAGAGACAAATCAGCAGTAATAAGGAACCTTTAATTAATAACACTAATGCTGAAATGTTTAACTCAATTAAGGACTGGGTCAGAAATGAGTTTTCAGATACCGGGCGGAAGGATAGACAAAAGTACCCAAATTATAGCCCTAATTCAGGCCCAGAGATAACTTTTTCCCCTAGGCAATTACCTAACTCTGGAGGACAAGATGATTATTACGCCTCAGAGGAAGAGGGGCAGTTACTATAGTGGGTCAGAAAGGGGGGCTAGCTTCTCAGACAGCCCATATAAAAATACACGGATACGATTTCAGCATAGTAAAGATAGGACAGATGAAAGGCACCCTAACCCAAACAATATATTCCCAATGAAATCCAGTAATGTACTAAATAAAGTGTATGACACCCCTAAAATAATTAAATTCCGAAAGAATGCAGTACGCCCATTTTCCAAAGGGGGGGCCACTTCCATAATTGACCACTTAGAGGCCTTTGAAAATGCTTTATCTATAATGAATGTTACTAGTGAGCAGTCAAAAAATAAATTTCTGCCCTGGGTATTTGAAGGTAAACATCACAAATTCTTTGCTTCACTAAAGGATATGAATATTCATTCCTGGAGTGAAAAAAAACGACAGTACAGAAAGGAATTCAGGCAATATTGTACTAAAACTGCAGCGAAAATAGCTGTATATGGTTTAAAATGTAGTGCAAATCAAAGCCCCATAGAGTTCCTTTCCGAACTGAAAATGCGTAGTATTGGCTGAAGTATGGCTGAAGATAATCCCATATTTGAATGCTCAGAATTTGTGAATTTATTTTCTGAAGCATTGCCCACACCCATCAAAATTAATTTAGCTAGAGATTTTGAATGAGAACTGCTCATTGAATGGCTGATTAAAGAGAGTACAAAGTTATACTCTATTCAGCAAGTCCGGTGAACAGGGGGTTAAAAAGGAATCAAAACCCAAAATTGTGGCAGAAAACTAGGGTGTCACCTGGCCCCCCTTAATTTGGAGTCTAAAAAGAAAACCTATGTGGAGGTGGCCAAAGGAAACAGGCCATCTCCACAGAGGTTTAACTCTACCCTTCCCCCAACATGGACTGAGGCGCAGAGAGACTATACCCAAAGTGGGGGGACATACCCCCAGTAAATAATTACTCCCAAGAGATGAACACCCAAAAAATAATTGGTATCCTCGCAAGGGAAGATACAAATAAGTGGTGAAGATATTATCAGGGTAACCAGACACCCCAAGTAAATAGTACTCCCCAAAATACTAACGCTGAACAAGTTGAACCCCAGGGCAACCACGCCAGGATAGAAACAGTGGCCCTGATTCTGAGGGGACCCATGGGCCCAGGATTCACGACTATGGGGCATCAAGGGATAGGCCCAGGGGTAGAGGTAACTTGTATGATCAAGTAGATCAGCTTAGTACCCAGCTAATTTGGTTGAGCGAACAAGACGCTAATGTGAGTCAAGCATTTATGGCTCAGCAACCTAACAATCCTTTTTTAGGGGTACAGCCAGTGGCCAGCAGTGGGCCACAGGCACAGTCATAAATATTGCAGTATCCCCTGAAAGGAGGGGAGAGATATACAAAATAAAAATTATAAATGTCAATAATGGTACTAATCATATTCTCTCCCCACAGACCGGAAACGGACGATTTAGCTGTGATGACGAGCAACCTCGGCCAGAAAGCATTAACAAATACCTTCCGTTGCAGCATTCTCTTAACCTTGTTTCCACAGATGCAGTACACAAAAACCCAGTCGACCCTGTCATAGAGGAGACCGGTAGGTAGGAAGTTTCCTCTGCATCAGGTAACGCGGCAGATTCGGGTAACACGTAGCGAAGCCCACAAGTGTGCAATCATGCCAATTTTATATGTGAAATGGTAGAAACTGCAGGGAGATATAATGTATTAGCTGAGCTGCAAGATTCAGTCTCCAACCCTATCATGGGATTAATTAATACTGGGTCTCAGGCAACTATTTTATCCCACAAGTACTACAAACAGCTAAATGAGCTAACACCCCACAAACCTAAAATAAAAGAATTTCATGGTTCACTAATAGGTGTTTAGGGCCACTCTCTAAAAGTCTACGGTACTGCATGGTTAAAATTTAAACTGGGGAACAGGGTTATAAGACACCCTGTCACTATAGTGGATCTGCCAACTGATCGTTTAATTATTGGTAGTGATCTCCTGAAGCGATTAAGCACCATAATTGATTGCATAAATAATGTAATTTGGTCACAAGTAAAACAGCCAATAAATTATGAGCAATCCGGTATATCTCGCACCCGACATAACTGTCACGTGGTGGAAGAGAAACCAGATGCTGTGGTTGCTGTGGAGATTCATTTCAGGAATAACTCTGTACCTGAAATCACTATTTTACAAATAGATGATCCGACTCCTTTAAGTGGCTCTGATGGTAATACTTTTAAAACTTCGCCTGGAAAGATAGCGAATATTTCCTTTGACAGTGATGTATTAACCATATCTCTCCACAAGGGGGATCATAGAATCCCTAAGGGGGGAGGCCACGCTCAATACCTCACAGGAATTGAGATAGTTAAAGAGGATCTATTTATCCCTATACAAGTGCATGACCGTGGTAAAACCAAGTATGCTAAATTGAACTTAAAACAGGAAGCTAGCTATATAAGCAAAGGCTTATTAGCGCAGATAGCTGAACCTAGAGTGATTAAATATCTTTCTCCCCAAGACCACTGTGTCCACAGCCTGGATGACAGGTTTGAAAACTATAACATTACAGCTAAGTGCTTATTATCTGTCTCTATAGGTAATAATTCAGTGAAGCACCTGTTTTTAGTTTTAAATACTCCCCATAATCAAATATACATTGGCAATGATTTCTTACATAGATATGCCATACAAATAGATTTGATTAACTCTTGCCTCTGGAGCAGGTTAAAGGGGGACCCTGAAGTATTTCAGGATGAAAGTGCAGCCCTGAAATCAAACCAGCAATTGCCATATGCTGTAAATATGCAGGTGCCTAACGATATTATAATTCCTGCTGGGGCTGATAAATTTCTTTTACCCCTACAGGTAAAAAGAGGTCAGAAATTAAAAACTTCTGAAACACTAATTTGCCTTTCCCATAGAATGCAAAATCTGGGTATAACAATGGCCCACACTCCTTTGGTAAATATTAGAACTATTCCAATGCATATTATTGTGCATAACATGACCCCACAGGATATAAAATTATCCAAGGGGACTACCATAGGATATTCGCTGGAATCAAGTTATTACACTTTTGGATTCCAGAATAATGTAATTGGGCTAATACCTGAAGGATACTTAACTGAAGAACAATTAATAGAACAATCCTTTGCCTCTATGCCAGAGGGTCTATTTACTATTCAGTCTCAGAGGAAGGCATCTGTAAAATTGAAGAAGCCTCTCTAGTATTTGATCAGCCGATCAAACAGCAAGAGTACCCCAATACCCAGAGTCATGGGGGCAATGTAAATTATAATCAAGGGGATCTCACCTCTAGATTGGAAGAAGCCTATGAAATAGGACAGCCTGAAATCTTTCCAGGATTTCAGCAAATAGTCAAAGAGCAAATATCTTTAGCTAATGGCTGTTCCAACAATGATGAACGCCAACAGCTGCAAGAACTCCTGATGGAATACAAGGATATTTTTGCTAGGGATTCTTATGACTGTGGGACTACAGACTTGCACGTTGCAAGAATACAAACAGATCCCAATGCACCACCTGTTTTTGTTAAACAATACAGACTTCCTTTAGCCTCATATGATTCTCTTGCAGAAATCATAAGGAACCTGGAGGAAAGGGGTATTATACGACAGGTGCACAGCTCTTATAACAATCCTATTCTAGGTGTTCTTAAACCTAATGGACAATGGCGTTTGTGTGCTGACTTAAGACAGCTAAACAAATGAGTGTACATGTCTGGCTGGCCTGTGCCAAATATTGACCAGTGCCTAGCGCAGATGCAGGGATCTAGAATGTTCACTGCCATTGATTGTGCACCGGGATATTGGACCATAAAGGTACATGAGGAGGACCAGTATAAGCTGGCATTCTGCTTCCAAAAGGTCCAGTATGCATTTCAGAGACTTCCTTTTGGATACCTAAATTCTGCACATGAATTTGCTGTATTCATGCATTAGGCTATGCCTGATGCACTGGAAAGGGGGACCTTATCTTATGTTGATGATGTTTTAATCAAAAGCACAGACTTTGAAAAACACACTGCAGAGCTTAAACATGTCTTCAGCCAACTTAAAAGGGCAGGTGTTAAATTATCCCTACAAAAAGCTCAATGGTGCCGCACTCGTGTAAACTTCTTGGGACATGAAGTTACTTCTGAAGGGCTAAATCCTCAGCAGAGAAAGGTGGAAGCTATAGTAAATTCTAAAAACCCAACTAACTTAAAGGAATTGAGATCATTCCTGGGTATGACTAATTATTCTTGCAAATTCATTGATAATTATGCAGAATTAGCTAAACCACTACTACTTCTTCTAAAGAAGGATGTTAAATGGCACTTGAGTGAGTCTCAAGAGACAGCCATCAAGGAGCTGAAGAGAAAACTCACTCAAGCACCTTGCTTAGCATACCCTGAAGGTGGTAAACCTTTCTTTTTAGAGACAGGTTACACAGATATAAGCATGAGTGCTGTTTTATACCAAAAGCATGATAATTTAAACAAAGTCATTGCTTATGCGAGAAAAACTCTATCCCCAGTAGAAATAAAATTTAGCAATTGCGAAAAAGCCCTCTTATCCACTGTATGGGCTCTACAAAATTTCTGCAGCTATATATAGGACGAGAAAATTATTGTAGAAACGGCCCACCAGCCTTTGCTATATTTGCAAAGTGAGAGAATAAGAGATGGGAATTTGTCTAATAGCCGCATAACAGCGTGGACTCTTTCCTTACAAGGCTGGCCTTTAGAAATTCGCTACAAGCAGAATAAAAAGAATCCAGTCACACAGGGGCTTGCTGAGCTCCACAACTGTACTGCTAAGGATCCTGGGGATGAATCATCAGAAGATGATTTCTTGGAGGAACAATTTCTTTCCCCATATAAAATGTACAATGAGGAACATTGTCAAACATTACCTTGGGTATATGTTGATGGTTGTTCTTACCATGCCACTATTGATAATGAGCGCAGACTAGTCACTGGCATTGGTATAACTTGGGCAAATGGATTACCAGATATTTCTATAGGTTTCAACATTGAAATGGCTATTGAACATGGTATTCATGAATTTGTGATCATAACTGACTCAAATTATGTGTGTGACAGCTTTGTTTAATACCTGCCAACTTGGAAAAGCATGCAGAAAAGTAACAACAAACCAGTCAAGCATGGCAAGTTGTTCTGCAAAATTGATAATCTGGTTGTATTCAATGATTTAACCATACACTGGAAAAAGACCAAGGGTCACTCCAGGGTTCTAGGTCCTGATAAGGAAGGCAATGATCTTGCGGATTCATTAGCCAAACAAGGAGTCATAACTGGAGAACTCCTTAATATCGACCACTTAATGGGTGCAATTCAGGTAGAAGCCATTACCAGAAACCAGGCTAAACAACAGATTGAGCCTAACCTTGTACAATGGAGTCAGGATTCTCCTAGTTAGAACCTGATCCCTAGTCAAAAAGAAGACCCCATCGTAGGCATCTTCTATAAACACATAGAAGATCCTGAAAGTAACCTCATCTCAAAAGATGATTGTATTGGCAAGGAAGATCTTAGAATCTTAATGAAGTCCAGATCACAATTCAAGTTACAGGATGGTTTGTTAATTAGAACCTCCAAAACTGGCATCCAGCAATGGGTAGTACCCACCAAGTTCAGAGGTCTAATGCTTCAACATGCCCATGATGCTCCCACATCTGGTCATCCTGGTGCCAAACTCACGTATGAAATATTGCGTGATTATGCCTTTTACCCCCACATGTTGAAAGATGTTCAAACCTACTGTCACGGGTGTTTAATCTGTCCATAGTTCCAAACCACTGTGCCAACGCATAGAGCGCCATTGCAGAAAAGGGGGATGGTAATGCCATGGTCAGATATACAAATTGATTTTATTGGTCCAGTAAACCTAGGTCAGTCAAGCGGTAACAAATACATGTTAACAGTGACATGCCTGTTCACTAAATGGTAGAGTGCATCAGTGCACCCTAACAATAGTGCTGAAACATGTGCAGCACTGCTCACTCAACCACGTGTTTTTCCAGATTGGTTTTTCCCAAAGAATTGAATCAGATCGGGGAACCCACTTCACTAGCCGAAGTGATGACCAAAATGTGGGAATATACTAGGGGTAAAAAGAAAGCTCCATATTGCTTATAGAGCTGCCTCAAGTGGTGGTGTAGGAGCATTACAACCAGTCCATTGTGAAAATCCCTCAAAACGTTTGTGAGTGAACGGGTAAAGACTGGATGTAAAACTACTCTAGTCACTAATGGCATTAAGAACAACTCAAGTAGTGCTACCCAAGATGTCACCTTTTTGAACTGGTGACCTGGTAGAAGAATGGTTCTACCTCAGCATCTACTGTTACCGTAAAACAGGAATATGTGTGCAACAGAGTGAACACAACCGGGCGCTTACTTAGAATAAAATAAAGGATAAAAATTCAAGCCTGAATATCAAAAGTACTAAATGACATAATATACATACCCTAGTACATAAAAAAAATAACAATAGTATAAATAATTAAAAACACCTTCAGTCCAGGAAAAGATCATTATATATATAGTCCGTTTTGATAAATTACTTACAGTCTTTGCATATCAGGAGTATTAAATAATGTATTGTAAAATAAAGTGAGATGTCGCTGCTCCTCCAAAGTAGGGGTAAACTCCAGGGTCCCCACAAGATAAACTGTGAATGATAGAAGGGAAAGAGCGCAGACTCAAGTGCAATATTTAAAGTTTTTATTCAAGCAACAGACGAATAACAAATTGAACACTCACAAGATAGTGCATAAATTTATGCATATAATAGCCGATTGCTAGGTCCCAAAAACCGATCCTTACTGGCAGTGTTTCCAAGGATGTTATCACAGGTCAGTCACGTTGCCAGGCTTTGCAAAACGACACACCCGCTCTGCAGTCGCGGGCGCTGATGACGTTTCTGTAGCCGTCTCAAGGAGTGCTGGATCACTGACAACTCCTGGACTACGGATCCCCGCCAGGGGTCATAAAGAGCTAAGACAAATTCTACGCGTTTCGTCTCGTATCGTCGAGACTTTGTCAGAATGCTTAGCTACACAATATTTGCGCATTATATACCCTTGATGGTGTAAGCGTAATTGATCCCAATTAATTAATAAGTGTACATATAAGGGTATATAAAGGGCAATGAATGTAAAATAGTTGATACATATTGTAAATGCATAATAATTGATAAAAACATTTTTTAAAAAACACAATGGCATTAAATATAGCAGTCAAAAATAATCAGGTTCTATATTGATAATACAATAATTGCAATTATACCCTCCATACCAAATTTTAAAATATATGCCAAAAAACTATGAAACATGAACACAAATTAATAATACTCCAAGATGATATATCTATATATATATATATAAAATTGTTAAAATACATAGAACTACCACAACAATTAAATATGATAAAAGAATGGTTAATTTCATAAAAAGCCTGGATATCTAATTCTATATTTAACCCCTTTGGGTTCCAGACAGTCTAGTGTTTTTATCCAAAAGGTTTCCCTTTGCCTTAACTTCAGCAGTCTGTTGTATCCCATTTGTCTGGTGCAACCCATTCAATAATTTTAATGCTAAGCCTCATTAGGTTCTGATTGTGACATACTTTAAAATGATAAGATAACACTATGATTATCAAAACCTGACTCTATGTTTCTAATATGTTTCTCTCAATCTATACTTTATTTTTCTTTAGTTCTTCCTACATAGATTTTGCCACATTTGCAAGTGAGTAGGTTATACTACATACGTAGAAGTGGCAAGTACATCTATATTTGCCATTTGTAAGTGAGATTACCATCTGAATTTGAGAATATCTTGTATGTTGGGTATCTATGAGAGGGCACATGACACACTCTATAGCTTTACAAGGATACAGCCCCTACCTGTCCCCCACACCAATTAGTCAGTGTTCCATTGTTGTGCTTTATGTCATAGTTTAGTAGGGGCTAGGTAATTTTTGATATCCTTGCTTTTTTTAACAAATAACCTCTGGTTTGTCCCCTAAAACATTGTGGAGCACAGGATCTAATTTTAATACTTCCCAGTGTATTGCCCAGATTCTTTTGATTTGTTGATGTTGTATTTTATATCTAGTAATGAATTTAACATTCCCTTCCTCATAGTTATTCCTAGCTTTGCTCTTATTCTTATTTTGTCCTTTTATAAGTTGAGTCCGGTCCATTTGTAGGACCTTTGCTTTCGCATTGTCTAGTAGTTGTTTATCTTATCCTTTTTCTAAAAACTTTTTTGTCAGATGTTCAGCTTCATTATTGAAATCTTCTAAATAAGTGCAGTTGGTGCTCGAATTCTTTGGTATTGACCCAGTGGTACATTATTCTTCCACTGTTTATAATGCCCCACTTTTTGCGTTCAATAAACTATTTCTATCAGTGGGTTTGTGAAAGTTCTTTACACACACTTTATTGTTAGTGCATCATGATATAATACCAGATCCTAGGATAAGGAATGATTTAGGGGAACTCTCATATGTAAATTTCAAATTATAAATATTAGAATTAATATGGGCTATAAAATCTTTGATTTGATCTTTTGGACCCCCTGCCAAAATATTAAAATATCGTCTATGTATCTAAAATACTTTAAAATGTTGTTATAAAACGGGAATAGTTATTCCAAATAAAATTATTTTCAATATAGACATGTATATATTTGCATATGATGGGGCCAAATGTAGTCCCCATCGCAGTACCCTGTACTTGTTGATAAAAAGTGCCTTCAAATCAAAAGTAGTTGTGTGTAAGAACAAATGAGATAGCATCTTCAATAAATTTCCTTTGTAATGTGGGTAAATGAGTGTTCATTAATAGACTTCTCTAATGCTGCTACCCCCCTTTGGTACTGAGGAATGCAGGTATAAAGAGCAGCTGCATCGCAGGTTATCCTTGTGTAGTTTTATTCCATTCTATTCCTTCCATCTTATCTATAACATCTATTGTGTGTCTCTGAGATAGGCTCTACTGGATACAACAACAGGTTGTAAAAATGAACTCAACATATTTGGATAAATTATCACATAAAGAGCCCTATCCCAGAGGACAATAGGGCCTTCCAGGGGATTGAGAGGGGTCCTTGTGGACCTTTGGTAAATGATAAAAACATGCTATCTGGGGGCTACTTCCTATAAAAATTTGAACTCCTCCATATTAAGAACACTTATTGATGAGCCTCTTTTAAGACTACATAATTCATTTTTAATTTGTTAGTAGGATTAAAGTGAGCGGGCAAATATGTTGTTTTGTCACCTTGTAAACGTAATGCCTTCTATAAGATAATCCCTTTTTGTTCTGTACCACTATTCCTCCGCCTTTACGGCGGCTCTAAATACAATGTCATTATCTTCACTAAGATGTTGTAATGCATTCCTTTCATCCCTAGATAAGTTATCTCTATCCCATTTTATTTTGTGTGGTATGTTTTTCGATAGTATTTCCAAATCCCTGACATACTAACCTGTTTAAAGATCTTAATATATTCCTGTCTGACTTATGAATAGGATAGAATGTAGATTTACGTTTCAATGAACAATGCTGAAACAGACCAAAACGTCACCATACGTCATATGTGGACATATTAGATAAATTTAGGTCTAATGCCATAGTGTCATTTTCTAAGTTTCCCCCTAAATTCTCTAATATCTGGATGTCTTCCTCACTAATAATGTCAATACCTTCCCATTTGAACCGGTTTGCAAATATTTTAGAAAAATACCCTCTTGAGAGTAACCTTACGAGATGAATTTTCTGGACATCAATATATAAATGAAAAAAAGTTAGGGGCACAATTAGGCGCATAATTAAGGCCCTTACTAAGTTAATCTTAGTTCGCTAGTTGCAAATTCCCCTGTCTGATAAATTAAATATTAATTTTGTATTTTCTTTCTAGATCAACCTCTCTTTGTATTCTTCTTCCTTGATTTGAGTCCTCCCCTGATCCCTCTTGATCTGTTCTCCCTCTATGGTTCTTTTTGGGTTCCTTTGACTCAAGGGTTTTGACGAGGAAAAGTTCCCCTCCCTATATTTGGTCCCTTCTAAATGGTGTTGTGGGGGTATATGTTGTTTGTGATAGTGAAATCCCTGATTCTGTCCTCCCCCTTGTTGTCTCCAAGGGGGTACCCCTAAAAAATGTTTGTTACCATGTTTTTTTGATAATTTGGTTTATAATTGAATTGATTATGAGTTCTAGGGGTATGGATGCGATTATTTTTGGGTCTCGCTCCTTCCTGTTGCCATCTAGGGGATTGTGGTTGTTTGTTCAATTCCGTGAATCTGTTATGAGTGGGTACCTTGTACCAAGAACTATGGTCCCCTATTTTTGTAATATGTCCCCTTGTTCATGATATGTGTCCTTTATTCGTATTATTGCCCGTGAGCTATGGGCTTATTTATCATATAGTGATTGTCCTTACTCCCAATTGCCCCTAGAGTTTTGTTGTCATGGATAATCCTGTTTTTATGTTCAAAAAACCTATTACTATTGTGATTATAGTATTATGAATGGCCGGGGATATATTTTGAAACATGTACTATCTTCATAATCAAGATTTAAACGATTACCTCCTCATTAATCACAGGATTGATAAGCATTGAGTGGTTTTCGTTTGTGGGGACATTCTTTTTATATGAGTATACTTGATCATTTTTTAAAGTCTTCCAAATCCCTCTGTAATTTTTTTGGTTTTATTACATTTCAACTCAACTGGAGAAAGAATCAATTCTAGATTGAATATTAATGTTTAATTCTTTCCACTTCTGAATGTGTTCAAAAGGCTGTCGTTTATTTTCTCTAATTCATCTATCTCTGTTTTCAATAGGTTCAATTTGTGTTCCCTATACTTTATTAATAATTTAATGAGATATTGAACAAGAATGGACGTAATTTGTTCCCACTCTAACTGAAATTCAACTTCATCTAAATTAAATGATGGAAATTTAAAAATTCTGAGACCCCGAGGTACAATGTCATGCAGAATATAATTATCTAAAAGAACCAGTTCTTGCCATTCCTTGGCATCCTTCAATAATAATTTTTCTAGATCTCTAAAAAGTGTGAGGGGATCAGAAGAACAATAATTAATAGCATTACCCTCTAAAAGATTAGAGGACCTCTGTCTGCTACTGCGCAGAGAATTGTTACCAAACTGTGTACTACTAATTACAAGTGTGGTGCCTAGAGAGTTCATCTCATTATTAGGCTCAAATGTATTATTCTCCATGTTAGTTAGAATCAGAAAGCTGCCCCGTTAGGAGATATAGGAATACAAACCAAAAACAGGATATGTGTGCAACAGAGTGACACACAACCGGGCGCTAACTTAGAATAAAATAAGGATAAAAATTCAAGCCTGAATATCAAAAGTACTAAATGACATAATATACATACCCTAGTACATAAAAAATAACAATAGTATAAAATAATTAAAAAAACTTCAGTCCAGGAAAAGATCATATATAGTATTTATAGTCCGTTTTGATAAATTACTTACAGTCTTTGCATATCAGGAGTATTAAATAATGTATTGTAAGAATAAAGTGAATGGTCGCTGCTCCTCCAAGAGATAGGGGTAAACTCCAGGGTCCCCCCAACAAGATAAACTGTGAATGATAGAAGGGAAAGAGCGCCAGACTCAAGTGCAATATTTAAAGTTTTTATTCAATGCAACAGACGAATAACAAAATTGAACACTCACAAGATAGTGCATAAATTTATGCATATAATAGCCGATTGCTAGGTCCCCAAAAACGCTTCCTTATGGCAGTGTTTCCATAGGAATGTATCACAGGTCAGTTCACGTTGCCGGCTTTGCAAACGAACCACACCCGCTCTGCAGTCGCGGGGCTGATGACCGTTTCCTGTAGCCGTCTCAAGAGTGCTGGATCACTGACAACTCCTGGACTACGGATCCCGCCAGGGGTCAAAAGAGCTAAGCAAATTCCTACGCGTTTCGTCTCGTATCGTCGAGACTTTGTCAAGAATGCTTAGCTACACATATTTGCGCATTATATACCCTTGATGGTGTAAGCGTAATTGATCCCAATTAATTAATAAGTGTTACATATAAGGGTATATAAAGGGCAAATGAATGTAAAATAGTTGATACAACTGGCTGCTACCCCTTTGGAATGAGGAATGCAGGTATAAAGAGCAGCTGCCATCGCAGGTTATCCATGTGTAGTTTTCATTTCCATTCTATTCCTTCCATCTTATCTATAACATCTATTGTGTCTCTGAGATAGGCTCTACTGGATACAACAACAGGTTGTAAAAATGAATCAACATATTTGGATAAATTATCACATAAAGAGCTATCCCAGAGACAATAGGCCTTCCAGGGGGATATTTGCATATATTTTAAATTTTGGTATGGAGGTATTAATTGCAATTATTGTATTATCAATATAGAACCTGATATTTTTGCTGCTATATTAATGCCATTGTTTTTTAAAAAATGTTTTTATCAATTTTATGCATTTACAATTGTATCAAACTATTTTACATTCATTGCCCTTTATATACCCCTTATATGTAACACTTATTAATTAATTGGGATCAATTACGCTTACACCCATCAAGGGTAATATAATGCGCAAATATGTGTAGCTAAGCATTCTTGACCAAAGTCTCGACGATACGAGACGAAACGGCTAGAATTTGCTTAGCTCTTTTGACCCCTGGCGGGATCAGTAGTCCAGGAAGTTGTCAGTGATCCAGCACTCCTTGGACGGCTACAGGAAACGTCATCAGCCCCGCGACTGCAGAGCGGGTGTGTTCGTTTGCAAAGCCGGCAACGTGAACTGACCTGTGTATACATCCTTGGAAACACTGCCATAAGGATCGGTTTTTGGGACCTAGCAATCGGCTATTTATATCTACTGTACCATACATAAGACCAAAACTTGAATAACGCTGCCAATACACAGCAATATGTGGAGAGAACCTAAGAAGCACCTGCAATTACCTTTGCATTTGCTCAAATGAACCTTAGAGAAATCCGCAACTGCCACTAAAACCTATTATAATCTCAAAACGTCCAAAAGGGAATATGAGATAAATGATAAAGTTTATCTTTATAACTTTTGTAAGAGATCAGGTTAGGAAGAGAAATTTTTTCCATTGTGGAAAGGTCCTTTTGTCATTACTGACAAAATATCTCCAGTGGCCTATAAAATACAGATCCCCAAAATTGAAAGTTTCATAGATAAATGGGTCCATATCAATCAATTGCGAGTGTGTCATCCTAGGTCCCAACTACAAGTCATAGAGGAGAAGGAAGTGTCATATCCCCAAATGCACTAAAAACATACTGTAGTTTAAAGATGCCTAGCTGATAAGCATGAAGGCTCAAAAATGACGGACTCTCTCACTAAAAGACTGTCTATGATGCATACTGTTGACACCCACCAAATACCACTGACTGTAAGCCAATTCAAATACATGTGTCTTACATATATTTGAATTGGAAGGGGGATTTATGTCAAGGTATTTGAAATATTATTAGATGATATACACAGGTATACTTATTATTATTTAATGGGGATGTGGCTGTGTACAGCAAATAATTCATTTAATTTCTAAAAACTTCAAATGGCACTGTGTGAAATTTAGCCCCACTGTTTTTAATTACACAGGATGAATCATAAAAGTCACTTCAAAACATCCTTTACCCCATACAGTGAATAGAGATGTAAATGTCTAAAACTGTTAATTTAAAGTCTAATGAGATGCTCACAATTTCAAGGAAATGGAAATTAGCATGATGGAGCCTCAGAGGGGCATGCCCATATATGGGTTTCCTGCCAAGGTGAGGAGCCGATCCGTCTGTGATATTGTTTGAGGATATAAACATATTCAAGGAATTGTGGCTTTTAACAACTACTGGATAAATAACCCCCTGTGAGCTATATACACATGTTACAGTTAAGCTATTTTTAAATTCAATTTTAATACAAGCCTACATGATTATAAAATAAAAAAATATGTAACAATGTTTTATCTGCTGTATTTTGTATGAATATATATGTATGTTATATATATGCTATATTATATTATATATATGTGTGTTGTGTGTGTGGGGGGGGGGTACACCATATGTACAGTATATTCAGACACATGGAGATCTGAGAGCTAAAATTACAAGATGTTTTCCTATATATATTATATATATATAATATATATACTATATATATATTATATATATATATATATAAATATATATATATATATATATATATATATATATATATATATATATATATATATATATATATAATATATATATTATAGGGAGTGCAGAATTATTAGGCAAATGAGTATTTTGACCACATCATCCTCTTTATGCATGTTGGTCTTACTCCAAGCTGTATAGGCTCAAATAGCCTACTACCAATTAAGCATATTAGGTGATGTGCATCTCTGTAATGAGAAGGGGTGTGGTCTAATGACATCAACACCCTATATCAGGTGTGCATAATTATTAGGCAACTTCCTTTCCATTGGCAAAAATGGGTCAAAAGAAGGACTTGACAGGCTCAGAAAAGTCAAAAATAGTGAGATATCTTGCAGAGGGATGCAGCACTCTTAAAATTGCAAAGCTTCTGAAGCGTGATCATCGAACAATCAAGTGTTTCATTCAAAATAGTCAACAGGGTCGCAAGAAGCGTGTGGAAAAAACCAAGGCGCAAAATAACTGCCCATGAACTGAGAAAAGTCAAGCGTGCAGCTGCCAAGATGCCACTTGACACCAGTTTGGCCATATTTCAGAGCTGCAACATCACTGGAGTGCCCCAAAAGCACAAGGTGTGCAATACTCAGAGACATGGCCAAGGTAAGAAAGGCTGAAAGACGACCACCACTGACAAGACACACAAGCTGAAACGTCAAGACTGGGCCAAGAAATATCTCAAGACTGATTTTTCCTAAGGTTTTATGGACTGATGAAATGAGAGTGAGTCTTGATGGGCAGATGGATGGGCCCGTGGCTGGATTGGTAAAGGGCAGAGAGCTCCAGTCCGACTCAGACGCCAGCAAGGTGGAGGTGGAGTACTGGTTTGGGCTGGTATCATCAAAGATGAGCTTGTGGGGCCTTTTCGGGTTGAGGATGGAGTCAAGCTCAACTCCAGTCCTACTGCCAGTTTCTGGAAGACACCTTCTTCAAGCAGTGGTACAGGAAGAAGTCTGATCCTTCAAGAAAAACATGATTTTCATGCAGGACAATGCTCCATCACACGCGTCCAAGTACTCCACAGCGTGGCTGGCAAGAAAGGGTTATTAAAAGAAGATAATCTAATGACACTGGTAAAAATAAATAATTGAAATGGGTATATATTTGTTTTTTGTTAAGTTGCCTAATAATTATGCACAGTAATAGTCACCTGCACACACAGATATCCCCCATAAAATAGCTATAACTAAAAACAAATATATACCCATTTCAATTATTTATTTTTACCAGTGAAACCAATAATAACATCTCAACATTCACAAATATACATTTCTGACATTCAAAAACAAAACAAAAACAAATCAGTGACCAATATAGCCACCTTTCTTTGCAAGGACACTCAAAGCCCTGCCATCCATGGATTCTGTCAGTGTTTTGATCTGTTCACCATCAACATTGTGTTTAGCAGCAACCACAGCCTCCCAGACAACTGTTCAGAGAGGTGTACTGTCCCTCCCTCCTTGTAAATCTCACATTTGATGATGGACCACAGGTTCTCAATGGGGTTCAGATCAGGTGAACAAGGAGGCCATGTCATTAGATTTTCTTCTTTTATACCCTTTCTTGCCAGCCACGCTGTGGAGTACTTGGACGCGTGTGATGGAGCATTGTCCTGCATGAAAATCATGTTTTTCTTGAAGGATGCAGACTTCTTCCTGTACCACTGCTTGAAGAAGGTGTCTTCCAGAAACTGGCAGTAGGACTGGGAGTTGAGCTTGACTCATCCTCAACCCGAAAAGGCCCCACAAGCTCATCTTTGATGATACCAGCCCAAACCAGTACTCCACCTCCACCCTTGCTGGCGTCTGAGTCGGACTGGAGCTCTCTTGCCCTTTACCAATCCAGCCATAGGGCCCATACATCCCTGGCCCATCAAGACTCACTCTCATTTCATCGTCCATAAAACCTTAGAAAACATCAGTCCTTGAGATATTTCTTGGCCCAGTCCTTGACGTTTCAGCTTGTGTGTCTTGTTCAGTGGTGGTCGTCTTTCAGCCTTTCTTACCTTGGCCATGTCTCTGAGTATTGCACACCATGTGCTTTTGGGCACTCCAGTGATGTTGCAGCTCTGAAAATATGGCCAAACTGGTGGCAAGTGGCATCTTGGCAGCTGCACGCTTGACTTTTCTGAGTTCATGGGCAGTTATTTTGCGCCTTGGTTTTTTCCACACGCTTCTTGCGACCCGGTTGACTATTTTGAATGAAACGCTTGATTGTTCGATGATCACGCTTCAGAAGCTTTGCATTTTAAGAGTGCTGCATCCACTCTGCAAGATATCTCACTATATTTGACTTTTCTGAGCCTGTCAAGTCCTTCTTTTGACCCATTTTGCCAAAGGAAAGGAAGTTGCCTAATAATTATGCACACCATGATATAGGGTGTTGATGTCATTAGACCACACCCCTTCTCATTATAGGAGATGCACATCACCTAATATGCTTAATTGGTAGTAGGCTTTCAAGCCTATACAGCTTGGAGTAAGACAACATGCATAAAGAGGATGATGTGGTCAAAATACTCATTTGCCTAATAATTCTGCACTCCCCTGTATGTATTATATATATATATATATATATATAATATATATATATATATATATATATATATATATATATATATATATATATATATATATTGGAAGCATAGAATGTTTTGGGATTTAAAATGAGCATTCTAACAATTATTTCTTTGGTTGCAGACAACAATTGGACATGGGCATCAATTTATATATTCAAGAAGAAGTACACTGAATGTGAAACATGCTGTATTTGTATGAATATATATATCAGGATTTTGAATGCTATTAATTATTGAATAGTTAGCAGTATAAATTACTTTGATGTAATATGATATTAGAAATAATACTGATGTTTCATATTAAAATAATCAGAATAAAATAATGTGACATAATACAGTACATTTGAACATGTAATTTAGTAAAATAAAAAAAGTATAACATTTTAAATTACACATTTTAAAGAAATGCTTTTGAATGTTAGAAATGATTAATGTATTGCTGTTTGTTTGTCATGCTGCCTCCCGATGGCCAAAATACAGTGTTGCGATGCAAGAATTACAGCCAAAAGACAATTGGTTGCTAACAAAGATGCATCTCCCTGGCAACATACATTTCCGAAATGAACCAATAAGAAGGGACAAGGTTTTTAAAAGGGCCTCCATTTTTCTCACCTATTATTAAACAATATAAGCTGGACATCCAAGATGAGAAGGGACTGAGGCTGCTGATGATTTTGCTAAACTGACTGAAAACTGTTGCGTGGGACACAGTCAAACTATAAGCAAAGTGGGCCATACTTTTTCTTATCAATTGCAATTACACTTATCTTTATATGAGGTTGGACAAACACGTTTTGAAGCTGAATTATCGATTTGGTCATTTTTGGTGATGTATGGTTGTTCTAATTTTTAATATTTTAAACATAGGTAAACATTTAAAACAAACATTCATTGTTGCTATAAGTAATAGATTAAAGAGAGCAGTTTGTATTTTAGCTTATATTCATAGCCTGTGTATTTTTAACTAATCATAAATTTAAGTTGTTTTGCAATATAGATATATATATATATCTTAGAATTGGTTTTAATTATAAGTAACTAAGAAATTATTTCAGTTTAAATAAATGGACATTTAAAGTAACTGTTTACATTAAGAATATATGTACTTTTAGTGTCCCAGTTAGAATTATATTAGAATCAATTGTAGCTATATAGCTGATTGTACTGTTGAATGTTAGTAGCCTATATCTTAGTCTCATTGTGATATTTTAAATGCAACTCTGCTTTGGGAGGCTATTGTGAATAAGGCAATTTTTTATGAACTTTGAATAGCATATTTTAATAGTTTTAAACGTGTATAGTATTGACTCATACTTTGGTTCCTACAAATATATTTCAATGTGTTTATAGATATCAACTAATAAAAAAAGAATTCAGGAATTGATATTAATTTTATTGTCTTAGTATATGCATATTTGATTGTGGGTTTATTGTAAAGAATAATTATTAACTATATTGTGTTATAACCCGGCTATATACTGACACCCCCAATGATCCACTTACAGTTTTTGAAGTCCCGCTTGAATGATCTTCATCCAGGCGGCGAGAAGTCTTCATCCAGGTGGCCTCTTCAATCTTCATCCAGGCGGCATATTTTATCTTGATCCCAGCAGCGTGGAGCAGGTCCATCCTGAAGACATCCGTCGCGGAGCATCCTCTTCATATGGTCGCCGCTGTACACTGAATCTTCAATGCAAGGTGCGCGATTCAAGATGGCGTCCCTTGCATTCCTATTGGCTGAAAAATTTGAATCAGCCAATAGGAATTAGAGCTGCTAAAATCATATTGGCTGTTCAAATCAGCCCACTAGAATTTAAAGCAACTCTCATTCTATTGGATGATGAATCATCCAATAGAATGAGAGCTGCTTAAATCATATTGGCTGTTCAAATCAAATCTTGGATGAGGACTTCGCCACCAGGATGAAGATTGAAGAGGCCGCCTGGATGAAGACTTCTTGCCGCCTGGATGAGGACTTCTCTGCCGGAATGAAAATCGTTCAAGTGGGACTTCAAAAACTGTAAGTGGATTGTCTTGAGGTTAGTGTTAGGTTTTCTTAAGGTTTTTTGGGTGGGTTTTATTTTTAAATTAGGATTTTGGCAGTAAAAGAGCTAAATGCCCTTTTTAAGGGCAATGCCCATACAAATGTCCTTTTCAGGGCAATGGATAGATTAGGTTTTACTTTATTTTTATTTTGTAGGTTTGGGGGGTGGGGGTTTGTATACTGTTTTTTTTTTAAACTTTATTTTTGAAATTCTTTCCACAGAGAAACTTGGATAACACCACACAGTTGTACACAATATTTAACATCGTAAGGCATGTTGTAGGCAACAAAATGCAGTCTCGTCACCATATCGGAAACTGCTTAGAGTCCAGAAAGTCTATTCTTGAACCATGGGGAGTGTCCAAGCTCTGTGTGTTAATGCAACATTTAAATAAACAAAACAACAAATAAAGCAAAACAAAAACATAAACAAAAAAGTATTGATCATTGGTATCAATTGGTTTACATATCTTAGGGCATAGCTGAGCGTATTAGGGGAGAGGGAGAGATGATCAGGGAGGCGCTGTTTGTACAACAATGAAGTTACTTATTAACACTGGTGTAAGACTCTTCATATGATCATTTATTATTGTACCTGTTCAGATCCCCTATGCAGAATACTAGGGTATGCTCTCCATAATCTAGGGAGTAGTTGGATGTGATGCTATCAATAGTAAAGGTAAACACTGTTGATACTATTGTATATATGAGTACTTATATGCATCGGCGGATGGGTTTAGTCAAGGGCCCCAGGCCCAGTCATTCAAGCAGTTGGCCATTTGTTACGTCAGTCATGTTCTGTCATGTATCTGCTTCGGAGCTAAGCGAGCACCACCTTCCATGCAGGTTTTTGTTAAGCATGAATACAGTGTTTTGAAAGGGGCGTAAGAGTCTTTCCCTTAGGTCTCTCAGTAAATGTAGTAGGTATGGTTCCCACTTGTTTATAAATATTTTTATTCTGGCATCATGGTCCCCTTGTGCATCTACCTGTTCTATCAAAAGCTGTTGGTACACTGCGTGAGTCAGTTTTTTGAAAGGGGGTTCCCTGTTTCTAGCCCAATACTGTAACATTCATTTCCTGGCCATTAAAACAACTAGGTTAAAGAACTTTTGGCGTCTAGAGGGCAAGTCAGTGTCTGAAAAGAAGAGTATGTTTACTGCGGCCAAAGGTATGTTAGTTTTAAGCATTGTTGACAACCAGAATTTAACTTTGCCCCAGTACCTTTGCAATTTAGGACAATCCCAGACCAGGTGTATTAAGTCCGGTGTGGGAGCCATACATTAAGGACATGTATTAGGTGCATCTGGAACCCATTTTGCTCTAATTTTAGGTGTTATATATGCCTGGTGTAGAAATTTCGCTTGCGTTTCACGCAGGTTTGAAGACAAGGTGGCTGCTCTGACTGCTTGTATGCTGTGGGTGACGTGTTCTTGCGTGACCTCAGGGATTCTTTGTCCTTGCCATTTAGTTACTATTTCCTGCACTGTGTGCCACTATTTGCTTATAGATAGGTGTAATGGAGTGTGTTCCCTGAATGGCCAGATTGCAAAGTGTGGCAATCTTGGTTATCTCTGGCGAAGTTAGTCCTGCAGAGAGGAGATTCCGTACATAGTGTCTCCTTTGAAAATAGGCGAATCTGTGCGTGTTGGGGAGAGTGTATTGGGCTTGTAGGTCAGAGAAATTGAGTACCTGATGTGTGGTAGGATTGAGCAACTGCGCTACCATCTTCAGCCCCTGGCGTTCCCACATTTTAAAAACTGCCGTAGTGTATCCTGGTATGAAATTGGGGTTGCCCTGTAGAGGCAGGTATTTGCTGAATTTGAATTCCATTCCCCATGTTTTGCAAAGTTTAGCCCAGGCCCTCAGCGGATCCCTAAATAGTATGTTATGTTTTATATGCGGGGGGAGGGATGAGAGCTGTGTATGTGGCAAGAAAGCTGGGTGTATTGCTGCTAGTAAGTCACATTCTACGGGGGGACAAAAATAGTCTGATTGGGTCAACCATCCCACTATAACTTTGATCAGGGATGCCCAATTGTACCATCTAAGATTGGGGAGGCTAAGCCCACCTGAGCAGATTGGCATTGCCAGCTGAAGCCTACTTATCTGTGGTTTCCTTTGATTCCAGACAAACCTGCCAAACGAAGTTGTCAGGTCATTGAGATCTCGCTTTGTCATTATAAGAGGGAGCATCTGGAGGGGATAAAGCAACTTTGGTAGGATGATCATTTTTAAGAGATGGATCTTACCCGTAATGGACAGGGGTAGGTTTCTCCACCCCTTCATTTGATTATGAATGAGGGTTATTGTATTGCCTATATTTAGATGGTATAATTCTTTAGTGTTTATATGTAAGTGGATCCCTAAATAGGTGAAAGTTCCTGTAGTCACTTTCAAGTCTGTGCTCCATGGTGGATTTTTTTGAGTGTTAAGCAGCCATGTTAATTCAGATTTATTCGTGTTGATTTTGTAGCCTGTGAATTCTCCAAATTCATTTAGCATGTGTAGCAATTTGGGTACATTAGTGTGTGGGTTGGGGACATATAACAAAAGGTCGTCGGCATAAAGGGATAAGTGCAATATCTGCCTAAGGATTCTTAAGCCTTCGCTGCATTGACGAATATAACATGCCAATGGTTCAATTGCTAAATTGAAAAGCAGCGGAGACAGGGGACAACCCTGTCTGGTTCCTCTCTCCAGAAGGAATGGTGAGGATAGCTGGCCATTAATGATTATAGAAGCCGAGGGTGACATGTATAGTGTTTGGAGTGCAGTAAGGAAATTTCCAGATATGCCAAACTTTTCCAAAGAGGTGTACAGGTGATCCCACTCTATTCTATCAAATGCCTTCTCGGCATCAATGGCGAGAAGGCACGCATCAATACTGGGTTTCTGTGTATCTGTGTAGTGTGGGTTATTATAATGGGATATAACAGCTAGTGTCTTTCTAATATTAATCACTGAAGTGCGGTGTTTGATAAAACCGGTCTGGTCAGGATGTACAGGGAGTGCAGAATTATTAGGCAAATGAGTATTTTGACCACATCATCCTCTTTATGCATGTTGTCTTACTCTAAGCTGTATAGGCTCGAAAGCCTACTACCAATTAAGCATATTAGGTGATGTGCATCTCTGTAATGAGAAGGGGTGTGGTCTAATGACATCAACACCCTATATCAGGTGTGCATAATTATTAGGCAACTTCCTTTCCTTTGGCAAAATGGGTCAAAAGAAGGACTTGACAGCTCAGAAAAGTCAAAAATAGTGAGATATCTTGCAGAGGATGCAGCACTCTTAAAATTGCAAAGCTTCTGAAGCGTGATCATCGAACAATCAAGCGTTTCATTCAAAATAGTCAACAGGGTCGCAAGAAGCATGTGGAAAAACCAAGGCTCAAAATAACTGCCCATGAACTGAGAAAAGTCAAGCGTGCAGCTGCCAAGATGCCACTTGCCACCAGTTTGGCCATATTTCAGAGCTGCAACATCACTGGAGTGCCCAAAAGCACAAGGTGTGCAATACTCAGAGACATGGCCAAGGTAAGAAAGGCTGAAAGACGACCACCACTGAACAAGACACACAAGCTGAAACGTCAAGACTGGGCCAAGAAATATCTCAAGACTGATTTTTCTAAGGTTTTATGGACTGATGAAATGAGAGTGAGTCTTGATGGGCCAGATGTATGGGCCCATGGCTGGATTGGTAAAGGGCAGAGAGCTCCAGTCCGACTCAGACGCCAGCAAGGTGGAGGTGGAGTACTGGTTTGGGCTGGTATCATCAAAGATGAGCTTGTGGGGCCTTTTCGGGTTGAGGATGGAGTCAAGCTCAACTCCCAGTCCTACTGCCAGTTTCTGGAAGACACCTTCTTCAAGCAGTGTGTCATGAACCAAGCCTCCAGACGAAAAAGAAAAAGAAAAGGTCTGGGAGGCATTCTGCTAAGAAGGGCTGTGTGGGGATTTGAACCTGTGACTCTGTGGTTGCTATTTCTGTTTGCTTACATGTTGAGCCACAGCCAGTTCTAGCAATAGCATGGATCTTAAAAGATCTGATAAATAACTATTTGCCTTACTTGTTATTACACCTGTGCAACACACAGGTGTTCTCAATTCTGGAATTAATCAGAACCAACCCTGTGCAAAACCTCCCTATTTAAGGATGGCTTTTAGTCTGCATTTTTGTCTTCACATTGGATCTGTTTTGTCAAGTCAGAACCTGTTTCCTGTACTTCTTTGGAGAAAGATTTCCTTTGCACCTGTTTACAAGGTATTACCAGGAGAAAGCCTTTACCTTTAAACCTGTTACCAATCTTCAAGTTTGTTTCCTGCTTTATGCAAATTCCTGCACTCAGCTATTGCCAGGAGAAAGACTTCACCTTTGCACCTGTTTACAAGGTATTACCAGGAGAAAGCCTTTACCTTTAAACCTGTTACCAATCTACAAGTTTGTTTCCTGCTTTATGCAATTCCTGCACTTGGCCATTGCCAGGAGAAAGATTTCCTTTGCACCTGTTTACAAGGTATTACCAGGGCAAAGCCTTTACCTTTAAACCTGTTACCAGTTTGCAAGTTTGTTTCCTGCCTTCAGCAATTACAAGGAGAGAGACTTTACCTTTAAACCTGTTACCAGTTTGCAAGTTGTTTCCTGCATTGTGCAATTCCTGCACTCAGCAATTACAAGGAGAGACTTTACCTTTAAACCTGTTACCAGTTTGCAAGTTGTTTCCTGCATTGTGCAATTCCTGCACTCAGCAATTACAAGGAGAGACTTTACCTTTAAACCTGTTACCAGTTTGCAAGTTGTTTCCTGCATTGTGCAATTCCTGCACTCAGCAATTACAAGGAGAGAGACTTTACCTTTAAACCTGTTACCAGTTTGCAAGTTGTTTCCTGCATTGTGCAATTCCTGCACTCAGCAATTACAAGGAGAGAGACTTTACCTTTAAACCTGTTACCAGTTTGCAAGTTTGTATCCTGCCTTGTGCAAATCCTGCACTCAGCAATTAGTAGGAGAAAGACTTTCCTTTTTGAATCTGCATCTCTGCTTACTTTGTTTGTTTATTTTCACTCCTGCTGTATGTGGTCTTAACATACCTGAGTAGCATATTTAAATATCCTGCAAGTATTTGCTTAAACAAAGTATTCTGTTGTTTAAATAAATTTGTTTTCATTTTCAATCAGTATGGCTTCTACTAATCTTCCTTTAAAGCAACTGTTCCAGACAATGAGGCTCTCACATGATATCCTGAGACAGAACATGACAGAATGTGAAGACCCTAAAAAAGAGCCCTCTGGGATTATTGCTGTATTGGAATCAGTGTTAAAGTTTATTAAGGACATACTGATTAACTTCATGGAGCTGGTGGAAATGTTATCTCTCCCAACCAAAACCTTGTCTGAAGTTACCTCCCAAACAAGGAAAGGTTTTAAAGAACCCTTAACAGAAGAGGAAAAGACTCGACGAAGACAGCTTAACCTCTGTTTCTATTGTGGGGGAACTGGTCACCGCATCACAGGGTGTCCAGTAAGACCCCCTAGAGGATCAAGTCGAGATACAGCCAAGTTTAAATGGACTCTGATGTTAAGGGAACAAATTATTCTTCCACTAGCAAACTTATAGATACCCCTGGAGAGGATCCAGCTACTGAGAATACATCTATTCTACAAGCAACCGTTTCTAACACGCTTCAAGAAATGGTACCTGATTTGAAACAGATGGTTGTTGGCAGTACAACTTCAACAACATCCACTACCCATGCCACTGCCTCTGTTTCTGCATCTACCACATTGGGGAACTCTGCAAAAAACACCTCCTGGAAATCCTGCACATTACCTTGTTTTCTGCCTTGGTTGGAGATCCATCTAACAAAAGTCACTCATCAGACATAAAAGTGACAAATCTTCCAGCTGAATCAGACCCTGACAAATCTAAAGTTCCACACCTCCCTGCACCACCTTCACCCAGCTACTCATTGACTGAGAAAGAATTGAATGAGATGGTTGAATTGGATATAAATGACACAGAAAATGAATTCCTGGACTCTGAAGGAGAGGTCATACCTTACCCGGAGGTACTCTACCCATCAGGCAGATATGACCCAGATAACAAATTCCTTGACTCTGAAGGAGAGGTCTTTTCCTACCCGGAGGTACCCTGCCCATCAGCCAGTCCATTGCAAGCTGCTGGGTATAATCAGGAACCTCTAAATCAAAACTGTCTTGGTTTTTCAGCTCTTGTTATGCCTACAGGGATATCTTCTAAGGGCCCCCAATCTCAGGCAGCTGTTCCAAGCAAAGAATCCATTCCATCTGATTGTATTAGGGCTTCAAATGGAACACTTGTTCGTAAATCCCACCTTCAGATGTTTGAACAGGCTTTGAGCGCCCAGAGTGCGCTCTTTGGAGGGGGCATCTGTCATGAACCAAGCCTCCAGACGAAAAAGAAAAAGAAAAGGTCTGGGAGGCATTCTGCTAAGAAGGGCTGTGTGGGGATTTGAACCTGTGACTCTGTGGTTGCTATTTCTGTTTGCTTACATGTTGAGCCACAGCCAGTTCTAGCAATAGCATGGATCTTAAAAGATCTGATAAATAACTATTTGCCTTACTTGTTATTACACCTGTGCAACACACAGGTGTTCTCAATTCTGGAATTAATCAGAACCAACCCTGTGCAAAACCTCCCTATTTAAGGATGGCTTTTAGTCTGCATTTTTGTCTTCACATTGGATCTGTTTTGTCAAGTCAGAACCTGTTTCCTGTACTTCTTTGGAGAAAGATTTCCTTTGCACCTGTTTACAAGGTATTACCAGGAGAAAGCCTTTACCTTTAAACCTGTTACCAATCTTCAAGTTTGTTTCCTGCTTTATGCAAATTCCTGCACTCAGCTATTGCCAGGAGAAAGACTTCACCTTTGCACCTGTTTACAAGGTATTACCAGGAGAAAGCCTTTACCTTTAAACCTGTTACCAATCTACAAGTTTGTTTCCTGCTTTATGCAATTCCTGCACTTGGCCATTGCCAGGAGAAAGATTTCCTTTGCACCTGTTTACAAGGTATTACCAGGGCAAAGCCTTTACCTTTAAACCTGTTACCAGTTTGCAAGTTTGTTTCCTGCCTTCAGCAATTACAAGGAGAGAGACTTTACCTTTAAACCTGTTACCAGTTTTGCAAGTTGTTTCCTGCATTGTGCAATTCCTGCACTCAGCAATTACAAGGAGAGACTTTACCTTTAAAACCTGTTACCAGTTTGCAAGTTGTTTCCTGCATTGTGCAATTCCTGCACTCAGCAATTACAAGGAGAGACTTTACCTTTAAACCTGTTACCAGTTTGCAAGTTGTTTCCTGCATTGTGCAATTCCTGCACTCAGCAATTACAAGGAGAGAGACTTTACCTTTAAACCTGTTACCAGTTTGCAAGTTGTTTCCTGCATTGTGCAATTCCTGCACTCAGCAATTACAAGGAGAGAGACTTTACCTTTAAACCTGTTACCAGTTTGCAAGTTTGTATCCTGCCTTGTGCAAATCCTGCACTCAGCAATTAGTAGGAGAAAGACTTTCCTTTTTGAATCTGCATCTCTGCTTACTTTGTTTGTTTATTTTCACTCCTGCTGTATGTGGTCTTAACATACCTGAGTAGCATATTTAAATATCCTGCAAGTATTTGCTTAAACAAAGTATTCTGTTGTTTAAATAAATTTGTTTTCATTTTCAATCAGTATGGCTTCTACTAATCTTCCTTTAAAGCAACTGTTCCAGACAATGAGGCTCTCACATGATATCCTGAGACAGAACATGACACAGTGGTACAGGAAGAAGTCTGCATCCTTCAAGAAAAACATGATTTTCATGCAGGACAATGCTCCATCACACGCGTCCAAGTACTCCACAGCGTGGCTGGCAAGAAAGGGTATAAAAGAAGAAAATCTAATGACATGGCCTCCTTGTTCACCTGATCTGAACCCCATTGAGAACCTGTGGTCCATCATCAAATGTGAGATTTACAAGGAGGGAAAACAGTACACCTCTCTGAACAGTGTCTGGGAGGCTGTGGTTGCTGCTGCACGCAATGTTGATGGTGAACAGATCAAAACACTGACAGAATCTATGGATGGCAGGCTTTTGAGTGTCCTTGCAAAGAAAGGTGGCTATATTGGTCACTGATTTGTTTTTGCTTTGTTTTTGAATGTCAGAAATGTATATTTGTGAATGTTGAGATGTTACATTGGTTTCACTGGTAAAAATAAATAATTGAAATGGGTATATATTTGTTTTTTGTTAAGTTGCCTAATAATTATGCACAGTAATAGTCACCTGCACACACAGATATCCCCCTAAAATAGCTAAAACTAAAAACAAACTAAAAACTACTTCCAAAAATATTCAGCTTTGATATTAATGAGTTTTTTGGGTTCATTAAAGAACATGGTTGTTGTTCAATAATAAAATTAATCCACAAAAATACAACTTGCCTAATAATTCTGCACTCCCTGTATTATGTTCGGTAGTATATCTGCTAATCTGTCTGCCAGGATTTTAGTAAACAGCTTGTAGTCGCTGTTGAGCAACGAGATCGGTCTGTACGAGGAGGGTTGCGTAAGGTCTCTGTGTGGTTTTGGGAGTATGCAAATGTTAGCATCTGTAAATCTCGCATCTGGCGTGGATTTCCCTAGTAGGTAGGCAGAATATGTGGTGGCCAAGGTCGGGGCTATATCTGTGCTAAGAATCTTATAATATTCAATTGGTAGAGAATCTGGGCCTGCCGCTTTCCCTATTTTGGAATTTCCAATAGCTCGTAACACCTCTCGTGTATGTATGGGAGAATTCAAGCTGTCTCTCTGAGTATCCGACAGCTGAGGTACTGTAACCTTTTGCCAAATCATTCTTTTATCCACCTCTCTGATGTTTTGCCTGGTGTACAGAGATTTATAATAAGCTGTGAATACTTGCATTATATCTTTAGTGTCTGTTTTGAGATGGTCCCCCGACTTAATTGCGGTTATAATGGATTTGGGCGTGTGGAGTCTTACTAAGTTTGCTAGGAGTTTGCCAGATTTGTTACCATGGAGATAGAACCTACCTTGCCTGTGCAAGTTAAATGTATGATCTAGAATCTGTAAGTGCGTGTCTCTGTCTTTTTTAACCGTATAGTATCTCTGGCGATTGGTCTCTGTAGGGCTTGCTAGGTAAGCGTTGTAGGCAGTAGTTAGATCTGATAGGAGTTGTGTGGTGACCTTCTTTTGGGATTTAAAATGATGAGCTGTATATGCTGTGATTTTGCCCCTGATGACCGCCTTAGAGGCATGCCAGAACAGGTCAGGCTTAATTCTATGCTGCTCATTATCTAGAGTGTATTCTAACCAGTATGCCTTTAGGTGTTGTCTAAAATCTGCGTTGGAGTATAAATGTGAGGGAAACCTCCATTTTTGCTCTTGGGATTCTGTTCTAAGAGGTTGAAGTGTTAGTCGTATAGGAGCATGGTCTGAGATCGTAATTGGAAGGATAGATGTGTTCAATATATTAGGGGTGATTAAGGGGGATGTGAGAAAATAGTCGATTCGTGAGAAAGTATGATGCGTCTTAGAGACACACGTATAATCCCTTTGATCAGGATGTTGGGATCTCCGTAGGTCATGTAACCCCAATCCATCTCTAAAATTAGTTACAATTTGCGTTTCTTTTTTATGTTTGGAGTGGATACCCTTCTTTGTACTGGGATGTGATGGATCAAAAAATCTATCTAATGGGAGGGCTTGCGCCATGTTGAAGTCCCCACCCACTATTACTGGTGAATCCGAGTGTAGGGCAATGAGTGACTGGAGGGATGACCAGAAGGCCTGATCAGAGTGGTTTGGACCTATACATTACATAGTTGGAATGTGCGGGTGTGGATATGGAGCGAGGTAAAGATGTAGCGTCCCTGTCTATCAATTTTTGTGTTGGAAAAGGTCAGTGGTAGATTTTTCCGTATTAGAATTGCCACCCCACGTTTTCTCCCCTCTGACGGAGAGTACATAATTTGTCCCACCCATCTAATCTTTAATTTTTCATGTTCCTCTGCAGTGAGGTGTGTTTCCTGCAGCAGCGCAATATCTGCATGAATGGAATTAAGGTACTGGAGGATTCTACTTCTTTTAGTTGGAGATGTTATGCCCCCTACATTCCAGGATATCACATTAAGTTTCGTGGTCATAGGGGTAGTTGGTGGGGAGATGGAGACAGCAGATATATTTGTTGGTGGGAAGGTAGGTTAGTGCCCCCAGTCATGTGTGTGTGCAATATGTCAAGAGAGAGGGGGTGGAAAGGCAGGGTGTGGGTTTGCATGTGACGTGATATGTAGTGTGATGGGGGGAAGGACTCACAGGCATTGCTGAACAGTAGTCGATCTGGGTTATTCATCCAAGTTCTAAGTGTTAGTCTCCAGTCAACCCGTCCGCCGAGCATAACAACCATGCCCTCTGCTAATAGAAGAAAATGATTAGTACACATGATATTAACGAGACATATAGGTAATGGGTGCTTCTGGTGTGGCACTTCATAGGGGTCAGACATTGCACAGTAGCCTAAGGCCAGAAAGGAAACCTTGATATTAATTAGGTAGAGCATATATACAGTACTGTAAATTTTACAAAATTTGGGAATAAAAAAACAAAAACAAAAACAATAAAACACATAATAACCAACAGTTTCTACAAACTTATTTCCTAGTGTAGTAGTAGTCCCAGGATTGAGAGGGTGAGTTCTCAGTGGGACCCCCTCCTGAGGTAGAACAGTGTCTTGAAGAGTGGCGCTCCAAAGAGTAGCCACTATAGTGATGTGAAGGTCTTCGGCCGCTAGTGCCTCTTGTGTCCTAAGACACCCATGTCCAGAACCCTCCATCCTAAAAAGAAACTTATATGCATGTGAATGTGAAATATGACATGCTCTATGGATCAGGTTGTTGCTGCTTTTCTTCTTCTAGATAGGCTTTCAATTCTTAAGGGGAGCGGAAGAACTTGGTACCCCTGGGGGTCTGCAGCCTGAGTTTGGCGGGATAGAGAAGCTCAACTTGTCTACCTTCTTCATATAGTTGGGAGCAATAAGGGGCGAATTCTTTGCGCATTTTGGATACATCCGCTGAAAAGTCTTGAAATAGCAGAAGTTTTTCCCCTCATAGATGATATCAGCTTTGTGTGACCTGTAGGCCCGTAGCAAAGTCAGTTTTTCCTGGTAGTTTAGACACTTAAATATGACCTGTCGGGGTCTTGTGGCTTTGGTAGTGGAGAGGCCATTGTCTGGGCCGATGCGGTGTGCTCTTTCCACGTCCAGTGGGAGGCGATCTGGGTCTATGCCCAGAAGTCTGGGAAACGTTAGTGCTGTGAACTCCAATAAGTCTCTGTTCTTGATGTTCTCTGGGATTCCGATGATGCGGAGGTTATTTAGTCTACTACGATTCTCCAGATTGTCGACTTTATCTTGGAGTGCTTGGTTTTGACTTAATAGTTGTCGGAGGGAGGTAGAAGTGGTATCTTGGCGGTCTTCCAAGTCTGAAATCCTCTGCTCCGTCTGATTCATCCTTGTTGAAAAATGGCGCACCTCACTGGTTAAAGTGTCCATGCCTGCCTGGAGAGATTCCATCTTAGGCAGGAAAAAAGATTTTAATTCTTGCATGAGGTTTGTGGAATCACTAACTGGTAAGTGAGAGGAGCTTGGTGAGGGAGGGTTGTCAATCTGCGCCTCTGTGACGTGGCGTTGCCTCCTGTCCGCTTGTTTGGTCTTTGAAGTCATCTTGCTCTCCAAGGTACTAGAAAGGGGTTTGAAGTATTTATCAACCTTCATATGAAGGGCAGGAGATAGAAAGAATATAATAACAAAGTTCAGATGGATATTTTAGCGTTATGGTTTTACGCCACTAAGTGGCGCTGCTGAACTGCAGTCAGGGGACAGCTTATGTGATGTGTGAGATGGCTGGTTGGTAAATAAGCAGCTAAGTCACGTGGTTGAGTCATGCAGGCCTTGCTTGTGTCTTGGCGGCACCTCCTAATCTGGGTCTTTCCCAAAGGCAAAAGGGCACACTGTTATGGTGCAACTTCCAAAACCCTATGCGATTTGTCACTGTGTTAGGGTGTCAGTAGATATGAGAGATAGAGTCCCAAAAAGTTGCAGAAAGCCTGTATAGTAATGGTGCACCCGTTGAAGTTGTATCACAATAGATTTAGGTAGGTGTTACAAACGTCCCCTGTATGCCTTTCTCTTACATTGGCCAGTTATGCTTATTCCACAGAGAGCAGTGCCTCAAGTAACTGCAGAGCAGAGGCTTCCTGCTAGGTCAGCAGGTTAATAGCTGCACAATGAGTTTCTGTCTGTGTATTTCCCACAACTGTTGTCCACTTATTTATACATGGATATCCCCTTCATTGGTTGTCACTTATTCTCTTTTAAAATTTTCAAATTTAACCCCTTCTGTGTGACAGGTCCTTGATGGGTATGATAGGGAGTGTGAGCCCTTAACTGTTATACTTTGCGATTCAATAAAGCTCCGTTACACTCACCCTCCTTTCCACTTGCTTTAGTGGTAAGAGACAGGACTTTCTCAGCTCTTCACTAGCTGCTGCGTGTCTTAATGCGGGAGGGCCGCGATCCAATATAGCGCCCACGGCTGGTGTTCCGTTGCGCACTTTCAGTGCTTCAGGGGGCAAGGGCAGTTTTCGGCCCTTCACACCACTTGGCCGGTTGAGGATGGTGTCCAGATGTTCCCCCAACAAGGCTAAGGTGTGGGCAAAGGTGTCCGGCAGCAGAGTAAAGGCTTTCTCTGAGCTCGATATACGGAGCTCCTTCTCTGCACTGCCGACCCTCAGCTCCACCCACCGGAAGTCCCCGGGGGTTTTTATACTGTTAGGGGTGTTTGTTTTGTTTTGTAGCAAAAGAGCTAATATCTTTAGGGCAATGCCCTACAAAAGGCCCTTTTAAGGGCCCTTGGTAGTTTATTATAGATTAGGTTTTTTTTTATTTTGCAGTGTTTTTTTTTTTTTTTAAAGGGTATTAGAATAGAAATAATTTTTATTGTTTTGGATAATTTCGTTTGTTATTTTTTTGTAATGCTAGTTTTTTTGTTTGTAATTTTAGTGTTTTTTATTTTTTGTAATGTTAGGTTTTAGTGTAAGGCAGCTTTAGGTTTTATTTTTTATTTCACAGGTAAGTTTGTATTTATTTTAACTAGGTAGTTAGTAAATAGTTAATAACTATTTACAAACTAGTCTACCTAGTTAAATTAAATACAATCTTACCTGTGAAATAAAAATAAAACCTAAGCTAGCTACAATATAACTAATAGTTATACTTTAGCTAGCTTAGGTTTTATTGCACAGGTAAGTTACTTTGTATTTAGATTTAAATAGTTATTATTAGTTAATAATTGTAACTTTAATTTAGTTATATTTTAATTATGTTAATGTAAGGGGGTGTTTGGTTTAGGGTTAGGTTTATGGGGTGTTAGGTTTAGGGGTTAATATAGTTTAATTTAGGTTGTTGCGATCTGAGGGGACGGCCGTTTTTGGAATTAATACTTTTTCTTAGTATTGGCAATGTTTGTGAACGACGGTTTAGGGGTTAATAGCTTTAGTTAGTGTTGGCGATGTGGGGGGGATGCGGTTTAGGGGTTAATAGGTTTAGTTTGTGTCGGCGATGTGGGGGGTGTGGTTTAGGGGATAATAGGTTTAGTTTGTGTCAGCGATGTGGGGGGGGGGTGCGGTTTAGGGGTTAATAGGTTTAGTTTGTGTCGGCGATGTGGGGGGTACGGTTTAGGGGTTAATAGGTTTAGTTTGTGTTGGCGATGTTTCGGAACGGCAGTTTAGGGGTTAATAGGTTTAGTTTGTCTTGGTGATGGGGGTGTGTGCGGTTTATGGGGTTAATAGGTTTAGGTAGTGTTAGTGATGTGGGGGGATGGCGATTTAGGGGTTAATAGCTTTATTTAATGGCAGCGTGGGTGGCAGTGGCGGTTTAACATAATTTTGTTTTAGCAATCGCTGGAACATTAGCTAGAAATAACGATTCGGTCCGTAATAAAGATTCGGTCCGACATTAATAATAATTCGGTAATGGTTTAGAATGCATCCAAATTTCAAAATTCAGAACGACACGAATAAATTCCAAAACCGAATTACCGACACATACCGAATTATTATGAATGTTTGAAACCAAATTTTTTTATAGCCCGAATCGAAACGAAGCAAATTGAATTTTTCGATCGCACACAAGTCCTTCAAGCTCCATACGGAGCTTAATAAATATGCCCCATAGTATCTTGTTAACTCTTACTGGGCTCCCTATGAATCAAACCGTTTTTATCTACTCACACTTAAAAACATATGATATCTTAATATGTGGGTTTGATCTGGCTGATCATTCATATTACCTTTTTAAAGTAGCCCTACCTGCTTAAATTTAAGTTTCTGCCAAAAGAAAAAAAAGAAAGGACTGGGGAGGAGAAAAATAAATCTACTTGCCACAGTGGTCCTTAGCTATATTAATTTTGAAGCAATAATTTTGTTGTACATCTTTAGCCCTGATGCTTGTTTGCTTCTAGGTTTGTCTTGGAGTACCTGAAAAATCGAATACTGCATTTAATAGCTGTAGTTATATGCCTGCGGCCCTGTTCACTGTTGGTATTAAATGGTAGTATCCTGTTGACTCACACTGATAACATAGATGTTATTATATTCTATACATAAGTTGTTTCAGGAAAATTACCCAGTACCTCATTCCTCTATCACATACATTGCTAATAGACTATCTTAACACTTTTATAAACATAGATTTGTATAATATGCACTAATTATTGAAGACTGTTATACATGTTAAGTCTCACTCTCAGTATAATCTTTGATTTATACACTATTCATACACAAGATAAAACCTTAAATCAGACTAATTGAATTTTCTTTGTCACATTTTCTCTTATACATTAAAGGGCTATTTAACATGGCTTAGGATTGGTTATTCTATGTTTGTTTTTTGTTTTTTTCTGTTTTTGTCTTTTTGTTTGTTTGTTCTAATGGAAAATTAAGGAGTTCAAGTGATTTTTCAATATGGGATAAACTAGTAATTTAATTTGCTTTCATGCTAAAATTGCCTCTTTAACTTATAGTGTTTTTGTTTTCCCACAATGGTATGGGTATATCCCATACTTATATCCCCCCTCTGCTTTATCTTAAGAAAAACTGTATATGCATATTGTACTTTCTCACATTTTATATTTTGTCAGAATGTATTCATATTTCAAGAACATTTCATATTTCAAGAAAAAAGACTCAGTGTTTCTTCAAATACACTGTTACGTTATGATTAACTAATAATTGCCAGGTGATTTTCACCACACCTGTCTTCACACTTAACAACACCATACTCTCTGGAGTATATCACCATCTACTGGATGGCTGAATATCAGCACACTTTGCCAACTCCAGTGTTTTTAAGGTTGTTCAGTTGAAGGCCTCATATGGCTATAATCACCTCTGCAATTCATAATATCAAATTTACACTTATATACATTTATATCATATTCACCAGAAATAATAAATTTGCTTAAGACAGCTCCCCTTTTCAATTTTGGTACCTGATCTATTGGCCAGCATCTCAGACTTGACACAGGATGTCTCATTTCCAAAAAATGCTTCGCCACATGGGTGTGTTACCTGTGACAACCTAATATTAGGAGACACCTTCACCCATAGCCATACAGACAAGAGATACAAAATAAAACAGGCATTAAATTGTGAGTCTAAGTACATAGTATACAATATCAAATGTTGATGTGGGGAAATGTATGTTGGAGAAATGAAATGTGCATTAAAAGAACATATGGCTGTACATAGATCCAGCGTAAGGCAGGCTATAGACTCAGGCAAAACTGACCAACCAGTGGCAAAGCATTTTTTGGAAAAGAGACATCCTGTGTCAAGTCTGAGATGCTGCCCTATAGATCAGGTACCAAAATTGAAAAGGGGAGGAAACAGGAAGAAATTGCTGCTACAGAGGGAGGCCCAATGGATAGTGGAATTGAACACAGTGGCCCCCAGGGTCCTAAACACCTATCTGTCCTTGACCTGTTTTCTATAGGAGTATTTGCTGTCTTAAGCACATTTATTATTTCTGGTGAATATGATATTAATGTACATATGTGCAAATTTGATATTCTGAATTGCAGAGTTGATTATAGCCATATACAGGGAGTGCAGAATTATTAGGCAAATGAGTATTTTGACCACATCATCCTCTTTATGCATGTTGTCTTACTCCAAGCTGTATAGGCTCGAAAGCCTACTACCAATTGAATATGTCACTCCATTAATATCTCAAGGAAGGGATGACTTAAGAAATTTCACATTAGAAAGTATAGAGGAAAGTACACCAAGTAGCAGCAGAAAGCACATGAAAATTAAATGTATGACAACAAATGCAAGAAGCATGACAGGTAAAATGGGGGAGCTGACGCTCTTAGTTGCAGAAGAGGACTATGATGTTATCAGTATAACTGAAACTTGGTGGGATGATTCACATGACTGGGCAGTTAACTTAGAGGGGTATACATTATTTAGGAGGGACAGGAATAATAAAAGGGGTGGAGGAATCTGCATGTATATTAAACCTGACCTTAAACCTACAATAATGGAAGATATTTATGATACAAGTGACAATGTAGAGACCCTGTGGGTTGAAATAAAGAGTGGGGGGAAAAATCCTAAAAAAATATTAGTAGGAACATGCTACAAGCCTCCCAACATTAGTGACCCGGAGGAAACTCAACTACTTATCCAAATAGGTAAGGCTGCTAATAACAGTGCTGTAATTATGGGAGATTTTAACTACCCTGATATAAACTGGGCCAATGAAACTAGTAATTCAGCTAAGGGGGATAGATTTTTAAATGTTCTCAGGGATAACTTCTTGTCACAATTAATAGAGGAGCCAACTAGGAGTAAAGCTATATTGTATTTAGTGCTATCAAACAATACAGATATAATATCAAACATAGAAGTTAAAGAACATTTGGGTAACAGTGATCATAACATGGTCACATTTGAAATCTCTTTTCATATGCAGTGTTTTAAAGGCTTAACTAAGACTTTTAATTTCAAGAAAGCAAAATTCAACGATTTAAGGAAATCATTAAATAATATAAATTGGGACAATGTATTTTCTAATAAAAATACAGAGGATAAATGGATAATATTTAAAAATTTGTTAAATAAATATACATATCAATACATACCATATGGTTATAAAAAAATAAATAAAGAAAAAAAGCCGTTATGGCTAAATAAAAATGTGTTAAAAGAAATTAGGAGAAAACGTAGGGCATTTAAATTATTAAAAGAAAATAGTACAGACTCAGCATACAATATTTATAAGGAATGTAACAAAGCATGCAAAAAAGCAATCAAATTAGCCAAAATTGAAAATGAAAAATTAATTGCCAAGGATTCTAAGTCTAACCCTAAAAGGTTCTTTAAGTACATAAATAGCAAAAAATCGAAGAAGGATAATATAGGTACATTAAAATGTGTGGAGGGTAGCATGATAAATAATGACAGGGAAAAGGCTGAGGTACTAAACCAGTTTTTTTCTTCAGTATACACAAGAGAGGAACCATTGAATGATACTTTGGAACAGAATAGAACATGCCAGTCCATACCACTAACTGGGTTTTGTTTAGAGGATATCAGGAAAAAACTAAAAAATATTAAGGTAAATAAAACTCCAGGCCCAGATGGAATACACCCAAGGGTGTTAAGTGAACTTAGCACTGTTATAGACAAACCTTTACTCTTAATTTTTCAAGACTCATTATCCTCAGGCATGGTACCCCAGGATTGGCGTAAAGCTGATGTGGTGCCACTCTTCAAAAAGGGAAGCAGGAATGATCCAGGAAGCTATAGACCAGTTAGTCTGACATCAATAGTGGGGAAGATATTTGAAGGGATTATAAGGGATTATATTGATGAGCATATTCGTGTAAACAAGATTATGAGTTCTAATCAGCATGGCTTTAGGAAAAATAGATCATGTCAAACTAATCTAATTAGATTCTACGAGGAAGTAAGTAAAAATATAGATAAAGGGGAATCAGTTGATGTGATATACTTAGATTTTGCAAAGGCATTTGATACAGTGCCACATGAGAGATTAATGCACAAAATTAAGGGACTGGGAATAGCTGAAAATGTTAGCTCATGGATAAATAACTGGATAAAAGATAGGGAGCAACGAGTAGCAGTAAATGGATCATACTCAGATTGGACAAAGGTAATCAGTGGCGTCCCCCAGGGATCAGTACTGGGCCCTGTTCTTTTTAATATTTTTATAAATGACTTGGAGCAAGGATTAAATAGCGACATCTCTATTTTTGCAGATGATACTAAGTTAAGTAAGGTCATTAGGTCAGAGCAGGATGAACTCTCTTTGCAAAGGGATTTGCTAAAATTAGAACTATGGGCAAGTAAATGGAAAATGAGATTTAATACGGAAAAATGTAAGGTTCTACATTTTGGAAGTAAAAATAAGCAGGCTATGTATTTTTTAAATGGGACAAGACTTAGCCAAACACAGGAGGAAAGGGATTTGGGAGTAGTAATAGATAACAAGCTAAAGATGAGTGCACAATGCAGAGCAGCGGCTTCAAAGGCTAATAAGATACTAGCATGTACTAAAAGAGGCATTGATTCAAGGGAGGAAAGCATAATTCTGTCATTATATAAAGCCCTGGTAAGACCTCACCTTGAGTTTGGAGTGCAGTTCTGGGGACCGATTGCTAAAAAAGATATTGCAGAACTAGAAAAAGTTCAGAGAAGGGCCACAAAGCTAATAAGGGGATTGGAGAAATTAACCTATGAGGAGAGGCTAGCCAAACTGGGTCTGTTCTCTTTAGAAAAAAGGCGCTTGAGAGGTGACATGATTACTTTATATAAATATATTCAAGGCTCATATACAGAGATGGCAGAAGCTCTTTTTATTCCAAGAAAATTGGTTCTGACAAGAGGTCATAATTTAAGGTTGGAGGAAAGGAGATTTAATCTCCTGCAACGGAAACGTTTTTTCACTGTAAGAGCAATAAAATTGTGGAACTCATTACCAAAGGAGGTAGTGAATGCCAATACCATAGATACATTTAAAAATAGTCTGGATAATTTTCTGTATATAAACAAAATTCATGGATATGATTGCTAGTATTAAATGGGTCACATTTTAATGGGGTTATTTAAGCTTAACTGGAGCTTTTTGTAAGTATTTTAGATTTGTATAGGTTGAACTCGATGGACTTCAGTCTTTTTTCAACCTTATCTACTATGTTACTATGTTAACAATAGCAGATGCCATATGTGCAAATACATCAATTAAGCATATTAGGTGATGTGCATCTCTGTAATGAGAAGGGATGTGGTCTAATGACATCAACACCCTATATCAGGTGTGCATAATTATTAGGCAACTTCCTTTCCTTTGGCAAAATGGGTCAAAAGAAGGACTTGACAGGCTCAGAAAAGTCAAAAATAGTGAGATATCTTGCAGAGGGATGCAGCACTCTTAAAATTGCAAAGCTTCTGAAGCGTGATCATCGAACAATCAAGCGTTTCATTCAAAATAGTCAACAGGGTCACAAGAAGCGTGTGGAAAAACCAAGGCACAAAATAACTGCCCATGAACTAAGAAAAGTCAAGCGTGCAGCTGCCAAGATGCCACTTGACACCAGTTTGGCCATATTTCAGAGCTGCAACATCACTGGAGTGCCCAAAAGCACAAGGTGTGCAATACTCAGAGACATGGCCAAGGTAAGAAAGGCTGAAAGACGACCACCACTGAACAAGACACACAAGCTGAAACGTCAAGACTGGGCCAAGAAATATCTCAAGACTGATTTTTCTAAGGTTTTATGGACTGATGAAATGAGAGTGAGTCTTGATGGGCCAGATGGATGGGCCCGTGGCTGGATTGGTAAAGGGCAGAGAGCTCCAGTCCGACTCAGACGCCAGCAAGGTGGAGGTGGAGTACTGGTTTGGGCTGGTATCATCAAAGATGAGCTTGTGGGGCCTTTTCGGGTTGAGGATGGAGTCAAGCTTAACTCCCAGTCCTACTGCCAGTTTCTGGAAGACACCTTCTTCAAGCAGTGGTACAGGAAGAAGTCTGCATCCTTCAAGAAAAACATGATTTTCATGCAGGACAATGCTCCATCACACGCGTCCAAGTACTCCACAGCGTGGCTGGCAAGAAAGGGTATAAAAGAAGAAAATCTAATGACATGGCCTCCTTGTTCACCTGATCTGAACCCCATTGAGAACCTGTGGTCCATCATCAAATGTGAGATTTACAAGGAGGGAAAACAGTACACCTCTCTGAACAGTGTCTGGGAGGCTGTGGTTGCTGCTGCACGCAATGTTGATGGTGAACAGATCAAAACACTGACAGAATCCATGGATGGCAGGCTTTTGAGTGTCCTTGCAAAGAAAGGTGGCTATATTGGTCACTGATTTGTTTTTGTTTTGTTTTTGAATGTCAGAAATGTATATTTGTGAATGTTGAGATGTTATATTGGTTTCACTGGTAAAAATAAATAATTGAAATGGATATATATTTGTTTTTTGTTAAGTTGCCTAATAATTATGCACAGTAATAGTCACCTGCACACACAGATATCCCCCTAAAATAGCTATAACTAAAAACAAACTAAAAACTACTTCCAAAACTATTCAGCTTTGATATTAATGAGTTTTTTGGGTTCATTGAAAACATGGTTGTTGTTGAATAATAAAATTAATCCTCAAAAATACAACTTGCCTAATAATTCCGCATTCCATGTATAGCCTTCAACTGAACAACCTTAAAATTAAAATACTGGAGTTGGCAAAGTGTGCTGATATTCAGCTGTCCAGTAGATGGCGATATACTCCAGAGAATATGGTGTTGTTAAGCGTGAAGACAGGTATGGTGAAAATCACCTGGCAAATATTAGTTAATAATTGGTGTGTATATAATGGGAGTTTGGAAGTGGGTCAATCACCTTGAGAAAGGCACAAGTGTGGGCTGAAACGTTGGATGTAACCCACCACAATATAAAGTAACAGTGTATTTGAAGAAACACTGAGTCTCCTTTCTTGAAATATATATATACACACACATACAAATACACACATATATATATATATATATATATATATATATATATATATATATATATATATATATATATATATATATATATATATTATATATATACATACAGAGAGAAGCACACTCACAGGAATGAACAACCAGCTCAATACCATTTTTAGCTTGTTCTATGACGATTTAGAGGAATAGGGCTACACCTCACTGACAAGGCCCAATGTAGGCCGAAACGATCATCTGGGGTTGCTGTATTCCTTGTTCATAGAGGAATTGCCCGGTATTTCAGCGCTGGACTGACCGTAATAGACAGGATCAAACTGATATACTACAGGGAAGTTCTACTCTGTGAAAAGCATTACTGGGCTAAAAGAAGCTGCATCCAGGTGGTAAATCACCATAGAACAATGGTATTGAGCTAGTTGTTCCTTCCTGTGAGTGCACTTATCTCTGTATGTATTTAGTCTCCCTAAGGGAAAAAGAGGAAACCAGATGTGGACTCCTTGCTCAGTGTGCTTAGAAGAATATGGCTACACTTCACTGACGAGGCTCCATTTTTTATTTTAATATTTATATGATTTTTTATTAGATAATGTGTATATGAATATAATACTTTATTTAAATTCAACCATGGACTTGTAATAGCACGGTCAAGCAATTCTGCTTATTGCACCCATGCTATCATTAGCACTCCACTTGTAATCTAGCCCAATTTGTTTTATGAACATTCAGCACACAGAGTGTTAATGTAATCTGTGTCTAACTCCCCTGCCAAGCGGGGCTGTGCTTCCAACACAGAAGTCATGTTGCTTTAGTTGCTGGTGTTCTGACACATCAGCCAGTTTATCAGATTAGCCAATCACGTCACTTCCGGTGACGTGGACTCAGCTGTCTGACTACAAATTTAATCACTGCGCATGTGCTCCATCACGTCAACACATTCCTGAGCTCGTCACCGCATTACAGACGCTACACGTCTGTTAGATCAGCCAATTCTGATCACAAATTCACCGACTGCGCATGCACTCCACCACAGGTAGCAATTTCCTCATCTTCAAATTTGTTATACAAAAACATATCTTTAAGCTATAAAAGCTATATACATTTCAGCATTTTTTTATTTTTTTTTAATCTTTGTTGAAAATATGCTGTGTGAATGGCAAGGACAGGCTGTAAATCATTCTTCCAAGTAAAGAAGTTATCAAGTTACTCTGATTATGCTATTGTAAGCCTCTCTCTAAACACTTTAGTTTTAAACTACTTGGCTACGAGACAGGTCTGCTGCAGTGAAGTGAGAAAGTGTAAATAAATAACACAATTACTTCTCAGCAGTAAAAAAAAAGGGTTAAAATAATCAGGTGTATTGACACTAAAACAAAAAGGAATAAAAAGCATACTGAACATTAATATATAAGAAAATCTTCAAATCACACATTCCTACACCAGTCAGAAAAAAAACACCTGAAGTTAGACACTTTTTTTGTTATTTGTTAGTCATTATTCAAATCCAAGGGGGATATCCATGTTAGAAGAAAACAAAGAAAAAATATAAAAAGTAAGCTTTGTGTCACTACACAAGTATACCACTGAATGAGCATAATTCAATAGTATAACCCAGAATAGGCAGAATCCAATGACACCAAAGTGAAGACTGTAACTTGGTGATAAGACCCCCCAGGAGCCCCCTAAATACACTAACCCTATCCATTCAAATATGTGTTAATGGCATATATATATATATATATATATATATATATATATATATATATATATATATATATATATATAGAGCCTTTAAATCTAGGCTTTGTGTATACTACTTAAGTATACCCCTGACTGATCAGAATCCAATGTCACCAAACTCTAACTTGGGGATAATACCCCTCAGGAGTCCCAAAAATACTCTTACCTATCCACTCTCTCACATAGGTTATAATGGAAAATACATATACATTGTATAAACATCTGCCCTATAAAAAAAGCTAGGTTTTGTGTCACTTACAATTATACCCCCGACTGAGTAGAATCCAATTACACCAAAGTTAGAACCCTAATGTGGGGATAAGACCCCTCAGGGGCCCCCTGAATACACTGACCCTTTCTGCCCTCATAAGTGATAATGGCAAATACAAATACATTGTATAAACATCTGCCCTATAAAAACTAGGCTTTTGCATCACTTAAGGACTACTATCCAGGTACACCCCAGACAGGGCAGAATTCAATGACAATAAACAATACATTTAGGACACTAACTTGGGTGTAAGATTCCTCAGGAGCCCCCTGACTGCACTGCTCCTATCAAGTCTCATAGATTAATAGCAAATATATACATCATATCTGCACTATAAAATAAGCTTTGTGTCAATTACTGACCACTACCTAAGTATACTTCTGAAAAAAACAGAATCCAGTTACACTAAAGTTAGGTTCCTAACTTGGGGATAGGACCCATCAGGATCTGCCTGAATGTACTGCCCTTATCTCCTTTTACTGGTGATAATGAAAATATATACATCATGATATGTAAAGGGATTTGAAAATGATTTATGTGTAGACTGTCCATTTCACTCAAAAAAACATTAATATTCCTCTAACCTAAAAAGTTCAATTCTGTCTATTAATTCTGTCTATTAATATTGGGATGACATATATTTAATCCTAATGTAAAATATATATTCACAAAACATACTCTGTAAAAGTAATGTCATATAGATACCATTCTATTCTTAATATTTCTTAATATTTAATATGAACGTTAGTATCTACCATGTATACATTCTGAAAAGTAATTGATTGATCATCAAGCTTAAAATAAGTATATTTAGGATTACAAAGGCAATCATCTTAATCTATATGGTAATCAGTGATTACCTTGTTTCAAAGACTATGTGGAGTGACCATTTAAATTTGATCATATTACACACTCCCATATTATCCAATTGGTGGAGCCTCCAAAGTCAATCCACTGGCATGTGTCTAAAAGACCTCTGGTGTTTCAATATCAAGTGCATACATGCGTACTGATATATTATCAAAAAGAGAAATATCAAATTGTAAAATCATAAAGATTAGCACATAATGCTGACTTTGAAAAATATGATTTTTAATGTATTGATCAAACTTTCCATGAAAAATACCAGTGAGCAATCAGAGTTTCAAGGATCAATTAAATATAATTATAAATTAGACTTGCTTCAAATCAATCAACACCTTTAAACATAGTCATTATTGTGACTTTGTATAAATATTTTTTTTGAAAATGAATACAGAATTAAAATGATGGTGAATATGACTTTATATCAATATAATAATATATTTTCATATAATATATGTATTTCTAAAATTGTATTATATATTTCAGATGCACCTTCCACTTCTGGGCATCACCCTCCCCCACCTCGCCACTCTTCCTGTCCTGCCCCTTCCCAAAACCAACCCCCTGCCCCCCCTTGCCGCTCTCCCCATCTTGCCCATCCTGCTCCTGCCCCATCTGCGCAGGCACCAACTGCCCAGGCCCCACCCTCCCCACCTGTGCAGGCTCCACTGGAGCAGGACCAACATGCCCTACCCCATCACATCCCTCCCCACCAAAACATTTACCCTGATCCCCACCTTCCTTGTCCAGGGTGTCGTGCTATCCTTCCCAGCCACCAATGTAAGTATCATTACAAATCAACATTAGAACATACATTCTTAAAGGGACATTATACTGATTTAATTATACATAAATTGATTTTAATTCAGAAAGTTGAATTATGAAACTTTTCTTTATTTTATGAATGTAAATGTTTCATATTTACATTTTATTAAATTATCATCCTCATTTTTAGTATCTAAATGATATTGCCTAGATGTTGGATAGAAATTATGTATATATGACAATATTTTGTATTTGTTATCATAGCCCTTTTCACAGTGTGTCATAAACCAAAGAAAGATTTTTTTTCAGATTGATAGGGTTTTGAATTTTCTTAATATCTTAATGGTTTATCTATGAAGAACATATTTAATGTACAATTTTTATTCTCTATAGAATATTTTATTATAATCCTGATTTGTATTTTAATTAGTGCAATGTCTCTTTGCTATATTTTATTATGTTCTGTAATTAATAATAATTTTTAATCTTTATTTTTGTTTCCATCGGTTGCTGGGAAGGATGCATGACACCATGCTTATGCAGCTGCAGCTTAATTGCCTGATGCTAATGAGCATCAACCATCTGGAGGTAAGTCATCAAGCTGCAGCTGCAGAACCTGAGGCCAAGGATGGTGAGGATGATGCCACAGTAAGTGGAGAATCTGGAGATGACCCAAGGGAGCACAAATAACTCCTCCATCCACATGTTATGTTAAATGTGTTGCCCATTGGCCAATTTTGGTTTATTTGTGATTGTTCTTGTTGTGCCTGTTGCACTAATTCACCTTGTCAGATTTCAACTATGGGGCTCTGTTGACCTTTGTTTACCCTTGTCAACTCCCTGAAAGGACGGTGATGCACTATGTCACCTTGTAAGATGACTCCAAAGGGGCTATACTGGCCTTTGTTTACCCTTGTCAACTCCCTAAAAGGACTGTGATGCACTATGTCACCTTGTAAGATGGCTACAAAGGGGCTATGCTGGCCTTTGTTTACCCTTGTCAACTCCCTGAAAGGACTGTAATGCACTATGTCAACTTGTCAGATGGCTCCAAAGGGGCTATGCTGGGCTTTGTTTACCCTTGTCAACTTCCTGAAAGGACTGTGATGCACTATGTCACCTTGTCAGTTGGCTCCAAAGAGGATATGCTGGCCTTTGTTTACCCTTGTCAACTCCCTGAAAGGACTGCGATGAACTATGTCACCTTGTCAGATGGCTCCAAAGGGGTATGCTGGCTTTTGTTTACCCTTGTCAACTCCCTGAAAGGACTGTGATGCTCTATGTCACCATATCAGATGGCTCCAAATAGGCTGTGTTATAATTCTGACTTATTTGTCCTATTATCCTATTTATTTATGTTGTATGACCATCATAAATCATATTTATCATAATAAAAAGAAAAATGTCATTAAAATGTTATATTTCTTCTTTATTTATTAATGTCATTTGTAATCAAAGTTCTTTAATCTTTATAATCCTTACGTGATGCTGACCACAATTCTTAATTTATGGATATGCATTCATAATGTAAATGTTACTATTTTTCTTAGGAAATCAGCATACACATATAATATATGTAAAACAGACTATTATCTTTATGTTGGCAGCACATATATTCCAATTTTCTTTACATCTTATTGTAGTAGTATAACATAATAAATCACTGTGTGTAATGCACAAATTTTAGATGATTAATCTCTTTCTATTATTTTTGATTATATTTAATTATCAAATGATATATTGCTATAGGTAACATATAATGTATAAACAGTACACATTTTTGTGATGTATATAGTAGCATTATTTCTATGTTAAACCCTGCTGCTTCCTAAATATTTCCTAATCTTCCTTTTCTAACAAAATATATATATTTTTTTACCAACAAAGGATTATATTATGTTATCTAGCGTTACATAATGTTAAGCTGTGCATTACATAAAACAAACACGCTTGCTAGTTAACAATATAGCACATGCTAATTTTTGAAATAGAAAGACATTTGCTATTGACATGCAAAGATGTTAAATCCGTCATCTGACTGGATTACGTTGTTCCACGATATTGGATGTGCCATGTTGCGTAAGATGTCACATGCAAAGGTGTTAAATCCGCCATTTGATTGGATTACGTTGTTCCGCTATATTGAATGCGCCATGTTGCCTAAGACATCAATGCAAAGGTGTTAAATCCGTCATTTGATTGGATTACGTTGTTCCGCAATATTGGAATGTGCCATGTGGCGTAAGACGTCAAATGCAAAGGTGTTAAATCCGTCATTTGATAGGATTACGTTGTTCCGCGATATTGGATGCACCATGTTTGCGAATGAGAACACAAGTTTAAAACCAGACTTTTCTCGGTTTGTGGATTGTGTCAATCATGTACATTCTTGAAACATAGATGATAAAGAGTAAAGAAATATCTATTGATGGCTGTCTCGTGAAAGAAACGAATGAAGGCAACGTGTTGTTGATCCCGAATATATTTTGAGGCAAGTGCTAATCCATGAATGTTCATCGATGAATATGCTCCATCTTGTTTACTATATCAACAATATTTGCACATTAAGAAATAATGAATGTGTTGTGTTTAATTGTCTACATTTAAAATTTCTAAACATGCGCATTTGTATTTGAAGTCATGTCTCAATATGCATTCACCTATATTATGATATATATATGAGATGTATACTTTTTATAGATGTTATGTCCTGAAATGTTCAATATTGTGTCATGTATCAATTCCACATTGTTGTTCTCCAAATATAGTACTGTGAGCATGAATTTGAAATGTAACTCTTAAAGGGACATGAAACCCTAAATGTATCTTTCATTTGTTATGTTGAACATAAAATTTTAACCCGGTTTCCAATTCTCTTCTATTCGCAAATGTGCTTTAGTCTCTTGGTATAATGTGTTGAAGGAGCATCAATACACTACTAGTTTTTAAGTGAACACATGGGTGAGGCAATGACAATCGGTAGATACTGTATATGCAGTCACCAATCAGCAGATCGAAGCTATGTTCTTTACTGCTCCTGAGCTTTACTAGATAAACCTTTCAGCAAAGGATAACAAGATAACGAATCAAGAATATGAGTAAACGTAAATGTTGTTTAAAATGTTATGCTCTGTCAAAATCATGTCATCGAATTTTCTGCTTTCATGCACCTTTTAAATGAAATATATTTCCCAAATAAGTAAAACACTTTAATCTAGCTTTAAAAATATACACTTTATTTAATGTATTCAATGTTGTCAACACATCGAGAGAAATATGGCATACAGGCTTATTATAAACTACCAATATTTGCTTGATTTAACAATCATATGTATATATACCAATACGCCATAAGAATTAGTATATGTTAGCATATGTTTTTTTTTATGCTATGTTGTTTGCATCAACACAGTGATATGCCATCATGTATAATTGTAATGTTCGTTGGTTTGTATTAGGAGAACAGGTTTGGACATCACATCACAAAAACCAATCAATCTAATCAACAAGGACAGCATGTGATGATGTTGTCTCAACACACTTGTAAAACACACTCTGCAAACAATATGCCTCCATTAAGCCAGTCCCATAGAAGCCTATTAAATACAGAGTGTGCTCAACAAGTGTAAGAAGACAACATCATCACATACCTTTACACATTACATTTTAAAATATATATATATACATAATTACTTCTTCCTCCTTCCCTTCTTCCCACAAGACGGAGGCTCTGGGGAGGGAAAATGCCCCCTCCGATGTGTCCTCATTGGAGATGGTTGGGGAGGAAGGGGAGGAGGAGTACTTTGAGTGGTTGGGGATTCACCAGGCAGAGTTGGAGATGGAGGCCCAGGAACTGATGGTCCAGGAGCTGATAGTCCAGGAGCTTGATGGTCTTCACATTCCTGTAACTAGTCTGCTTAACACCTCCCAGAGGACCTGCAATATATTATTTTGTACATTTAACATATTCGTTTGTCCTTCGATTAGGCAGTTCACTGCGTTGGCCATGAACTCTGTGTGTGCCTGTTGTGCTCTCCGGGAGGACTGCATTTACTCCAGGAAGCCCCTGAACAGGTCCACCTCTGGGATTTCTGGGGGGATGTTCTCCTCAGGAGGAGCTGCTGCACGGCGGGCTGCTGCTGCTGCATGGCGAGCTGCACAGGGGGCTGCTGCTGCAAAGGGGGCTGCTGCTGCAGGGATATCTTCTGCAAGGGGGGCTTCTGCAGAGGGGGGATGGTGCAGGGAAATCTTCCAAGTCTCCCCGACGTGGCCTGTCATCTTCTGCACCACTCACATGCCTGGGTGAAGGAGGAGCCTGTTCGTACTGTGTTTCCTCCTCCCCGGCCTCAGACTCTGTATATTTGAAAATGAAGGAAATAGACATATTAGCACAGTTCCAAATAAAGATGTAAAGGTTATATTTGATAGTGTATTAATGCCTTCATAATTAAATTATAACCAAAAGCAATCAATACGATTTACGTATTTGCAAACCTGTCTTTCGAATATCTAGATGGTCAATATGAATATATTTTTGCGTTCGTCTTAAATCTGTTTAAATCTGTTTAAATGCAAACCTAATCTGTAGACTATATACTAATGTAATGGCTTTTCTTCAAATCCAACTTTCTCAAGGTAATTCTGAATGCATTTCTGTAATAATGTTGAAAAAAGCGTAATTCGTTAGTCATATCCCTAATTTCTTTTGAGTGTGAATGGGTTATGAGGTGGTTGTAAAAAGATTATTAAATGAGCTTACCAGCAGATGAGAAGCACAGGTTCCCTGTATCAAGTGATCCCGACTAGGGCCACCTCGGAGATATTGGGACGCAGCATGTCCTTCTAGCGGCTGTATACAAATGTCTGTTCCAGCCTGCCACCGGTCACTGCATGGTAGTCCCTCTCCCTCAACATTTTCTTCTTGAGCTCACTTCTGCAGTACCGGTAGCAATGCTGTATTGATTTGACATCCTTCTAAACTCCCCCACTGCGTTGACAGCATCCCTGATCTCCAGCCACAACTTTTTCTTATCTGAAGGGGTGGCCTTCGGGGCCTGCAGCCTCCTAGATCTCTCCATATAGGCTGCTATAAGGGCCTCCTCCCGGGTATACCTCTCCTCCCTCTGTCTGTGCTTCCCCTGTGATGTGATCCTCTGCTCTCCAGACTATAATGCGCCCTGCCCTACACCACTGAGCCCAGCCACTTGTTCGTCTTAAACAATGGCACCCACCCTGACCTCTCCCCCTTCCTTTTTCCTCTCCACCTTCCTTTTCCTTTCCCAATTCCTCTCCCCCCTTCCTCTCCCCCTTCTTGTCTAGTTCCTCTCCCCCTTCCTCTCCCCCTCTCTGTCCCTCTCTCCTGCCTAACCTCCTCCCTAACCTCCTCCATAACCTGCTCCCTAACCTGCTGCCTAATAAGCTCTAAGAGCTTGTCGCTGATCTCCTTCCTCGGCTCTCCCCTAGGCCTCCTTCCATACTCTTTCAAAATATGAAAGTGCCCAAATGAAAGGGGGTCAAAATAATTAAATAAAAGTAAAAAGTGCTCAAACTGTGAATGGGATTAAAAAAATCGGGTAAGGGGTATTAATAAATAGACAAACGTATAAAAAAAATGAGTAAATCAGGGTATGTAAACAATAAGTTGGTGTAAATCAAACCAAATCTAACTATGGTGTGGGTATGGGATTAAAGGGAATGGGGTATGGAGTGTAGGATTAAAGGGAATGGGGTATGTGTGTATGTATGTATTGAATGTGTTTGAGTGTAAATGTGTTTATGTAAGTAATGTACAAAAGAACAGCACTTGCACATTCACCCAGACAAACTCTCTCTCTCTAACTCACTCTCTCTCACTAACTCACTCTCACTAAACTAACTCTATGGCCCCAATTTATCAAAGGTCTTTCGGACTTGATCCGACACTGCATCCGCAAGAGCTTGCTAAATGCTGAGAGCAATACGCTCTCCGCATTTAACATTGCACCAGCAGCTCACAAGAGGTGCTGGTGCAACGCCGCCCCCTGCTGACTCGCGGCCAAATCTTTAGACCGCTGCTTCATAAGTTGTGTTTCTGGCGAGTCTGAAGACTCGCCATAAACACGGCCCTTCAAGCTCCATATGGAGATTGATAAATGGGCCTGTCTGTCTCTCACTAACTAACTTGCTAACTCTCTGAAACCTCAAACACCTAGACCTGCACCTATCTCCAAAAAGCAATACAGTCAAAGAAGCCATATTTCTATCGTGCTTATATACCCTATGTAAATGGTTAATGATGTACTGGTTTGCAAAGTAAACAAGGTCCAGGTGTGCTTTATTTTTGATTTGCATGTGTGCAACGTGGAGGAGTTGTTTTAATTTGTGCATGCTCATATCAAGTTTCTAAATGCACATATGTTTTTCTGGAATGTGTATAATGCAATGATGTCATAGTGATCGTTTTGCATAACATTCTCCTAATTTATTATCTCAAAATCTAAATGCTGATTTTTGATGGTATCGTATTTGTTAAGTGTTGTAAATGTTTATTTTGAATAATGTTTCCTAATCGCCAATGCAAGTGTTTTCTTTGTGTATCAGTGTGCAATTCTTTTTTCATGTTGTTTTGTTTTATTCCATGATGCAGATCGCAACGTATTTTCCTAATCCTCGTTTAGTGTAAATGTTGTGTAGTATTTGTTGTAAAGGATTGTGAATGTTGAATGCATATGTGCTATGTTGTGTGAGCGATTGTTGTTTGTTCATTTGATCTGATTCTTTTTATTGTCCATGATTTTGTATGTGTAATATGACAGAGCAGTGTGTAGTTCTCGCGATCATTGATCTCTATGGGAGAATCCATTACACGTCCGTGATTACGTTAGGGATATAAATGCAGTACTTGTGTTACCGTGATGCGTAATGAGGTTCTTTTCAGACTTGTAATACCTACGTTATAAAGAGTGCGCAATAAAAATAACGCAAAAGCTATTTGCGAACAGCCATTACGTCATTTTTCTCGTAATCTAGCAGTAAGTTTGGTGTCATTGGATTCTGCTCTGTCGGGGTATATTTAGATAGTGGTCAATAAGTGACACAAAGCCTAGTTTTATAGGGCAGATATGATGTATATATTTACTATTAACATATATGAGTGAATAGGGCAGTTTGTTCAGGGAGCTCCTGAGGGGTCTTATCTTCAAGTTAGGGTCCTAACATTATTGTCATTGGATTCTGTCTGTCTGTGGTATACTAAGTGACACAAAACCTAGATTTTATAGGGCAGATGTTTATACAATGTATGTATTTGCCATTATCATTTATGAGAGTTAATAAGGAAAGTGCATTCAGGGGGCTCCTGAGGGGTCCTATCCCCACATTACGGTACTAACTTTTGTGTCATAAATTCTGCTCAGTCTGGGGTTTACATGGGTAGTAGTCAATAAGTGACACATATTGCCTTGTTTTTATTGGACAGAAGTTTATATTATGTATGTATTTTGCTACGATCCTAAGATCACTAGGGGGCAATAGTTTCTCAAATTATATGCATATGACTGACACAAAAATATTGCACAAATATTCAAAATATAAATGCAGTAAATACACAGACTGTGAAAATATTTTAGACTAAGATATAAAAAGTCCAGATTCAATCCACAAAAAGTGTAAATAGAGTTCAAAATCAATTGTCATATGAATCTGTGTGACACAAAAGCAGACTGCTCCTCTTCAATCCTCAACTCCATATTTCAAAACTCTAGAAATATAGACAAACAATGAGGGTGCCTCATATGAGTATTAATAATTCCTTCAACTTGTTTGCCAGTATAAGGGTACAGGGTACTCACATTTAGTAGAAGCACCCTGATGTGCTGACAGAGGCGTACTGGAGATTCCCAGTGCTTCAGCTCACTGAAACCAGGCTGCTGATCTTTCTGGGCTGTTCGACCAAACTTTCAAAGGTAGCAGAAAACTGGGACACTAGTTCAGAATTTTTACTCTTCTTCAATTCAGAGGGTCAGATGAACAATATACCGATTGCCCACAAATCTGCAGGGGGCTGCATTGCACAAGCAGTTCACCAGAACTGCTTGTGCAATGATAAATGCCGACAGCGTATGCAGTCCATTCAGGGGTCTCCAGAGGGGTCTTATCCCCAAGTTAGGGTCCTAACTGGTGTTATTGAATTCTGCTCTGTCAAGGGTATTCTTTAGTAGTGGTCAGTAAATGACACAAAGCCTAGTTTTATAGGGAATATATAATGTATATATTTGCCATTAACACCTATGAGAGTGAATAGGGGCAGTTCATTTAGGGAACTCCATAAGCACCTTATCCTGAAGTTAGTATACATGAGTAGTAGTCACTATGTGACACAAAGCCTAGTTTTTATATGGCATATGTTTATACAATGAATATATTTTTCATTATTACCTATGAGAGTGGATAGGGGCAATACATTCAGGGGATTCCAGAGGTGTCTTATCCCCAAGTTACGGTCCTAACTTTGGTGTCATTTGATTCTACTCTGTCAGGGATCTATTTAGGAAGTGTCAGTAAGTGAGACAAATCAAATATGATTTACTGTATATATTTGCCATTAAAGGAACAGTGTACCTAATACCTAAAATACAGTTTAAACTAATTAAATGAAACATTTACATATATTATTGCTGGACAATCAATAAACTTCACTTTTAATGTTTTAAAATATTTTTTTGAAAAGTCTGTGTTTATAAAGTCTTACCTATACCACGTACTTGATTTTGCCTTCAGTGCATAATGCATGGACACCCCCCCTGATGACATCACTGCTAGTGTGAACATGTACCAGCACTCAATAAACGCGCATCTGTGTACATCCAGCAGTGATTCGTTTGCAGTGCTGGATCGGCATCCTGGGGCCCGATCCAATATGCAGTGTCGCCTGCAAAAGCCGGTGACGCCGAAATTTGTGCTGGTTTGGTATCCTATATACGGCGTAACTTAGAAGTTATGCTCGTATATGTCTGTCGTCGCCCGTAGTTTTTTGGGCCATCGGCAGGTATACCAAACCAGCACAGTTTGGTATCCAATATACAGCGTAAGGACTTACGTGGCGAAAATGGAGAAATCTTACTCCATTTTCACCTCGCCACAAAATGCAGCCGTAGTAAGCCTTAAGCTGTCTGTTGGAGCCCCGTAACTCCCTAAACTACCTGATAAATAAACCTAACACCTAACGCATGCGCAATGTCTATCTACCTGTCAACCGCGATCTCCCGCCGCAATCTCTAATAAAGTATTTAACCCCTAAACCGCCGCACACGGACCCCACCGCCACCTACATTAAAAGTATAACCCCCTAATGTGATCCCCCTACACCGTCGCAAGCTACATTACATACCCCCTAATGTGAGTCCCTTACACTGCCGCCATCTACCTTGCTTACCCCCTAAAGTGAGCACCTACCCCGCCGCCATCTACCTTACCTACCCCCTAAAGTGAGCCCCTTACACCGCCGCCATCTATTTTAAAAATATTAACCCCTAATTTAATCCCCCTACACCGCCGCCAGCTATGTTAACTATATTAACCCTAATTATATTAGGGTTAATATAGTTAATATAGTTATTATATTATATATATTAACTATATTAACCCTAATTATATTAGGGTTAATATAGTTAATATCGTTATTATATAATATATATATTAAGTATAATAACCCTATCTAACTCTAACATCCCTAACTAAATTCTTATTAAAATAAATCTAATTAATATTAATATTATTAATTAAAATATTCCTATTTAAATCTAAATACTTACCTATAAAATAAACCCTAAGATAGCTACAATGTAATTAATAATTACATTGTAGCTATTTTAGGGTTTATATTTATTTTACAGGTAACTTGGTATTTATTTTAACTAGGTACTTACGGCACTTTAGCCTCTGACGGCGCCGTATATGGGATAGCTTGAGTTGCGAGCTGAAACTGCGGGCAGCGGGGGTTCCCTCGCTTGCGCCACAAACTACGATCTTTATCGGATCGCGCCCCTGGTGTCTACTGGTGCACATGAGTATGTAACTGAATCATCCTACATCTTAGGAATAGTGCTTCATTTGTCACAAGAACCCACAGGTTTATCTTAAGGGTCTGTATCTTCAATGCTAGGAACACCATGAAAATCATCAAATTACTCAGTAAAGTAATTACTTATATTTAGAAACACACATTTAAAATAAAATGCGTACGGCTATACCGCTGAAAAATTGGCCATTGGGCTAGTGATGTCGCGAACCTAAAATTTTGTGTTCGCGAATGGCGAACACGAACTTCCGCAACTGTTTGCGCACGGGCAAACCGGGCGAACTGCCATAGACTTCAATAGGCAGGCGAATTTTAAAACCCACAGGGACTCTTTCTGGCCACAATAGTGATGGAAAAGTTGTTTCAAGGGTACTAACACCAGATATGAGTTGCACTGGGGTGACACTGTGCCCTGGCAGGCAAGCACTGAAACGCACACGTGTGAAGGAAACTGACTGCTATTATTTAACACAGTCAAAAAAGTTTTTTTTTTTTAACTCTACACTACTGTTACACCAGATATGAGTTGCACTGGGGTGACACTGTGCCCTGGCAGGCAGGCACTGAAACGCACACGTGTGAAGGAAACTGACTGCTATTATTTAACACAGTCAAAAAAGTGTTGTTTTTTTTAAATCTACACTACTGTTACACCAGATATGAGTTGCACTGGGGTGACACTGTGCCCTGGCAGGCAGGCACTGAAACGCACACGTGTGAAGGAAACTGACTGCTTTTATTTAACACAGTCAAAAAAGTGTCGTTTTTTTAAATCTACACTACTGTTACACCAGATATGAGTTGCACTGGGGTAACACTGTGCCCTGGCAGGCAGGCACTGAAACGCACATGTGTGAAAGAAACTGACTGCTATTATTTAACACAGTCAAAAAAGTGTTGTTTTTTTTAAATATACACTACTGTTACACCAGATATGAGTTGCACTGGGGTGACACTGTGCCCTGGCAGGCAGGCACTGAAACGCACACATGTGAAGGAAACTGACTGCTATTATTTAACACAGTCAAAAAGGTGTTGTTTTTTTTAAATCTACACTACTGTTACACCAGATATGAGTGGGGGCACTGGGCAAGTGGGCACAGTATACACTGTGAGCCTGACACACACGCTGGCAGGCAGGCAACTGCAATTAGATTACACAGGGGAAAAAAAAAAAGCAGACTGATGTTCTAGCCCTAAAAAGGGCTTTTTGGGGTGCTGTCCTTACAGCAGAGATCAGATGAGTCCTTCAGAACTGTAGTGGACACTGAATACACTAGCCTAACTATCGATTTCCCTATTAAATCAGCAGCAGCTACACTGTCACTCCTCTCACTAAGAATGCAGCTTCCAAATGAATCTAAAATGGATGCTGTCCAGGAGGTAGGAGGGTCTGGGAGGGAGGGTCTGCTGCTGATTGGCTGGAATGTGTCTTCTGACTGTGAGGTACAGGGTCAAAGTATTACTCAATGATGACAAATAGGGGGCGGATCAAACATTGCATATGTTCGCCCACCGCGGCGAATGCGAACAAGCTATGTTCGGCGGGAATTATTCGCCGTCGAACTATTCGCGGCATCACTACATTGGGCACGGAACATGCAGATCTCCCATATTACAAGTCGCTGCAGTATGGCTTTACCGCTAGCGTTTTAGAGGCCAATCTATCAAGCTCCGAATGGAGCTTGAGGACCGTGTTTCTGGTGAGTCTGAAGACTCGCCAGAAACAGCAGTTATGAAGCAGCAGTCTAAAGAACGCTGCTCCATAACCCTGTCCGCCTGCTCTGAGCAGGCGGACAGGAATCGCCACAATTCAACCCGATCGAGTACGATCGGGTTGATTGACACCTCCCTGCTGGTGGCCCATTGGCCGCGAGTATGCAGGGGGCGGCATTGCACCAGCAGCTCTTGAGAGCTGCTGGTGCAATGCTGAATACTGAGAGCGTATTGCTCTCTGCATTCAGCAAGGTCTTGCGGACCGGATCCGCACTGTCGGATCAGGTCCGCAAGACCTTTGTTTATTTAGCCTCATTGTCTTAACACAACTCTCCATTCCGCACTCAAAAAATGGCTTTTGAGTGAGGGATTTTCATAGCGCTGTATTTCAGGTTGTGCGGTTCGGCTATTACGATAGCGTTATAGCTTATACCGCCGCAATCTATTCTGCTATCTGAGACCAGTAGTTATGGATTTTGCAAAACAAAAATGTTTCACAAAACTCATAACAAAAATGCAAAAATGTTACAAAGTACACTAACACCCATAAACTACACTATTAACCCCTAAACCACCATCCCCCGCATAGCAAATACTATAATAAACCTATTAATCCCTAAACCGCCGCCCCCATAGCCCACCCAACCAACCCCCCAAAATCCTAAGCTACCTATTGCCCCTAAAGGTGCATTTGTATGGGCATTGCCCTTAAAAGGACATCCATCTTCATCCAGGCGGCGAGAAGTCTTCATCCAGGCGGCAACATCTTCCTCCATCGTGGGGGCATCTTCTATCTTCATCCCGATGGCGCAGAGCTGTGGCGGCATGGAGCTGACCAGGACCGGTGGCGACATCCAGTGCGGAGCATTTTATATTGGGGTACCATTGCATTCCTATTGGCTGTAAAATTCAAATCAGCCAATAGGACGAGAGCTGCTTAAATTCTATTGGCTGATTTGAACAACCAATAGAATTTAAGCAGCTCTCATCCTATTGAGCACGTCAAGTCAGGCCTTGGGTTTTGTGCGATATGGAGCTTATCGCACCATATTGCACAACAAAATAAGGTTTCTCAATAACTTGTAATGGCAGGCTATGGGGACTGCGATTACCGCTAATTTTTTTGCGTTATTTATGCACACGGTTTAGCGCATACCTTGTAATCTTGGTGAATGTGAGTAGTGGCACATATTTTTCTTTAAAAATTATATGGTATCTCCATAAATACATATTTTCCTTGACTTAAAGGACAAATATACAATATATATACACATGCACACACACACATATAGATAGATAGATGGATCGATAGATGATAGATAGATAGATAGATAGATAGATAGATAGATAGATAGATAGATACCCTCTGGATGTCACCATTATTAATTAAAACTCAGGACATGACAAATGTCTAAAAGCTTTGAGATACTTTTCTGGCAAGCTGGGGAAGCTATTTCTCCCCTACAATAGGGGAGGATTGGCCTTACCCAATTTAAAACTGTATAATTATACAACTCTTCTGAGATTTCCCTTAGAATGGTTATTCTAAGCTTCTAAATATACAAATCAAGGCATAGATGAAACAATCTGCGATCCTCTCTCTTTAAATTGTATTCTTCATGCCTCAAATAAAGAGTTGGGGCACATAATTTATTCACATCTGCTATCAAAAGATATTCTTGTAGCCTGGAGAGCCTCAATGAAACTTATGTGAGTAGACTATAGAATTTTCAAATGGCTACCTTCACTTGGTAAGCGTATATCTCCAGCCATCTGCATTTCCCTTGAGATTTCCTGTGACCGGGAACTGTAGCAGACAGAAGAAACACTATCACTTCTACCCTGAAAGGCGTATTGACTGTCTAGGAACTTTATTGAGTTTACCCTGGAAAAGCCTTGTGTTGCCACCCCTTCTGGCTTATAAATCTAGAATCTCACTTCTATTTTATGCAGCATACTTTTACTATTGCTGATCTACATAGTGTATTCTGGCCCTTCTCCCCTAAAAAGGAACAGACATATCTACCAGCATAACTGCGTTACCCTCTAAAAACCAAAATGGCTGCTATTCTATCTGATTTAGTGAGCATTCTGATGCCGTCCTTTGACTCTATGCTCCAGCAGCATCACTCTCTCAAATGTAGCTGAATCAACAACCTATGGAAGAGCCTCATGCCACGTGTGTGCTTGCAGCCCTAAATTGCACATAACTATATGATAGGCCGCATATGACTGAGATGGGCCCTTTGGACACGGAACAAGTGTATGTCCCATCTCCGCAATCCACATATGACTTGAAGTTCATTCCTCATTCCTTTTACAAGATTGACTGTTTTGGTCACCCAATCTTGCGCACTGAAGTTTCATATGGACAAGGTTGAGGTACTGGCTGACGGAGATGTGTGACTGTTTTGGCACAATCCATCCAAGTCTCAACACTTATTCAAAGATAAAGTTTCTGCAATGTGGATAATTACATAGTAACATTTGTGTTTAGACCAATATCTATATTTTACAAAAATAAATCTTTCACTATTTGCTATATATTGCGTACAATCCATACAACCGTTTTAAAATACAAAAAAGGTATCATCTATTAGATTATATTGATAATGTCAAGGTATCCTTTCCATTAGGGAACCACTTTACCTAACCCTTCTTTCACACAAGAGACAGTCCCTATTACCCTGAACTACAATATTACATATAGCAGTATTCAAATATTATCACTCAACTTTGTTTACTTGAATATTTGTTTATTGGACTCCCCTGATAACGGTATCCCAGCACCATTACTGTTAAAAGCACACTTCAGACACAAGTGCCAATAGCTGAAGCAGATGAGTGTGTGTGTTTTTAAAGTAATTGTTTCCCTTAATTTTAAACTTATTGAACTCATTAAAAGTTAATTTTTAGAATCTATTTCCATTTCCACTTTTTTCTCTATTCTGAGATTTGACAATCACCAATAGTGATCAAACTGAAAGATCACATACAAGACAATATATAATAACTTGCAAACCTCTAAGTGCTATATGTGTATTCTTTAAGTGAAGAACTTTTGCTTCTCCAGTTTTTTCTCAAGAGATATGTATCAAGCTGTCAACTATGTTGCAATCGCCGGCATCAATACGCTCGCCTAACATCGCCAAACATCGCGGCTGTGGATCTCAATATGATCTCCATATTTATAAAAAAAAGCCGTAAAAACACACGCACCAAGTACGGGGCGATGAGCATCGGACTGTTGTTAACTAACAGTCATCGCTGACGCTGCTATTCGTGTTTTTCCCAACTTTATTTATAACATGTCACTAAATGCTGCCACTATACTAAAATGTTTAACCCCTATCCCGCCGCTCCACGACATCGCTGCAACCTAAATAAAGTTATTAACCCCTATCCCGCCACTCCCCGACCCCACCGCAACATAAATAAAGTTATAAACCCCTATCCTGCCGCTCCCCGACCCCACCGCAACCTAAACCTCTGGCCTCCCACATCACCACCACTAACTAAACCTATTAACCCCTAAACCGTCAGCCCCCCACATCACAAAAAATTAAGCTTTAAACCCCTAAACCTAACAATCCCTTAACTTAAAATTAAAATTACATCGCTATCTTCAAATAAATGAATTTACAATTAAACATTATTGCGAAGACCTAAAGTACAAAAAAAAACCCCACTAATGGCTAGATTACGAGTTTTGCGTTAGAGGCTATGCGGTGCTAACGAGCAGTTTTCTCTCACCGCTCACTTTCCTACAGAGCTGGTATTATGAGTTTTTACAAATCCGGCGTTAAAAGACAAGAAGTGAGCATAGAGCAAAATTTTGCTCCACATCTCACTCCAATACCAGCGCTGCTTAAGTCAGCGGTGAGCTGGTGTAACGTGCTCGTGCACGATTTCCCCATAGGAATCAACGGGGAGAGCTGGCTGAAAAAAAGTCTAACACCTACAAAAAAGCAGCGTTTAGCTCCTAACGCAGCCCCATTGAATCTAATGGGGAAATCAAATTTATGTTTACACCTAACACCCTAACATGAACCCCGAGTCTAAACACCCCTAATCTTACACTTATTAACCACTAATCTGCCGCCCCCAACATCGCCGACACCTACATTATATTATTAACCCCTAATCTGCCGCTCCGGACCACCTACATTATACTTATGAACCCCTAATCTGCTGCCCCCAACATTGCCGACACCTACATTATATTTATTAACCCCTACTCTGCCGCCCCCAATGTCGCCGCCACCTACCTACACTTAGTAGCCCCTAATCTGCCGCCCCCAACATCGCCGCCACTATTCTAAATGTATTAAACCCTAAACCTAAGTCTAACCCTAACCCCCACTAACTTAAATATAATTTAAATAAATCTAAATAAAATTACTATAATTAACTAAGGCCTAGATTTGGAGTTTGGCCGCGACTTTTCCATACCGCAGATCCCCTTACGTCAATTGCGTATCCTATCTTTTCAATGGGATCTTTCTAACTCTGGTATTTAGAGTCGTGTCTGAAGTGAGCGTTAGAAATCTAACGACAAAACTCCAGCCGCAGAAAAAAGTCAGTAGTTAAGAGTTTTCTGGGCTAACGCCGGTTCATAAAGCTCTTAACTACTGTGCTCTAAAGTACACTAACACCCATAAACTACCTATGTACCCCTAAACCGAGGCCCCCCCCATATCGCTGACACTCGATTAAATTTTTTTAACCCCTAATCTGCCGACCGCCACCTACGTTATACTTATGTACCCCTAATCTGCTGCCCCTAACACCGCTGACCCCTATATTATATTTATTAACCCCTAACCTGCCCCCCACAACGTCGCAGCCAGCTACCTACAATAATTAACCCCTAATCTGCCGACCGCAAAGAGCCGCCACCTACATTATAGCTATGTACCCCTAATCTGCTGCCCCTAACACCGCTGATCCCTATATTATATTTATTAACCCCTAACCTGCCCCCCACAACGTCGCAGCCAGCTACCTACAATAATTAACCCCTAATCTGCTGACCGCAAAAAGCCGCCACCTACATTATAGCTATGTACCCCTAATCTGCTGCCCCTAACACCGCCGACCCTTATATTATATTTATTAACCCCTAATCTGCCCCCCTCAACGTTGCCTCCACCTGCCTACACTTATTAACCCCTAATCTGCCGAGCGGACCGCACCGCTACTATAATAAAGTTATTAACCCCTAATCCGCCTCACTAACCCTATAATAAATAGTATTAACCCCTAATCTGCCCTCCCTAACATCGCCGACACCTAACTTCAATTATTAACCCCTAATCTGCCGACTGGAGCTCACCGCTATTCTAATAAATGTATTAACCCCTAAAGCTAAGTCTAACCCTAACACTAACACCCCCCTAAATTAAATATAATTTTAATCTAACGAAATTAATTAACTCTTATTAAATAAATTATTCCTATTTAAAGCTAAATACTTACCTGTAAAATAAATCCTAATATAGCTACAATATAAATTATAATGATATTATAGCTATTTTAGGATTAATATTTATTTTACACGTAACTTTGTATTTATTTTAACCAGGTACAATAGCTATTAAATAGTTAAGAACTATTTAATAGCTAAAATAGTTAAAATAATTACAAATTTACCTGTAAAATAAATCCTAACCTAAGTTACAATTAAACCTAACACTACACTATCAATAACTAAATTAAATAAAATACCTATAATTATCAACAATTAAACCTAACACTACACTATCAAAAAATAAATTAAATACAATTCCTACAAATAAATACAATGAAATAAACTAACTAAAGTACAAAAAATAAAAAAGATCTAAGTTACAAAAAATAAAAAAATATTTACAAACATTAGAAATATATTACAACAATTTTAAACTAATTACACCTACTCTAAGCCCCCTAATAAAATAACAAAGCCCCCCAAAATAAAAAAATGCCCTACCCTATTCTAAATTACTAAAGTTCAAAGCTCTTTTACCTTACCAGCCCTGAACAGGGCCCTTTTCGGGGCATGCCCCAAGAAGTTCAGCTCTTTTGCCTGTAAAATAACATATAATAACCCCCCCAACATTACAACCCACCACCCACATACCCCTAATCTAACCCAAACCCCCCTTAAATAACTAGCTAACACTAAGCCCCTGAAGATCTCCCTGATCGGAACAGCCAATAGAATGCGAGCTCAATCTGATTGGCTGATTGGATCAGCCAATGGGATTGAACTTGATTCTGATTGGCTGATTCCATCAGCCAATCAGAATATTCCTACCTTAATTCCGATTGGCTGATAGAATCCTATAAGCCAATTGGAATTCGAAGGACGCCATCTTGGATGACGTCATTTAAAGGAACCGTCATTCATCGTTCAGTCGTCGGCCAGGATGGATGTTCCGCGTCGGAGGTCTTCAGGATGCTGCCGCTCCGCTCTGGATGGATGACGATAGAAGATTCCGCTTGGATAAAGACTTCAATCGGATGGAAGACCTCTTCTGCCCCGCTTGGATGAAGACTTCTACCGGATGGAGGACCTCTTCTTGCTCCACTTGGATGAAGAATTTGGCTTGGCTGGGTGAAGACGACTCAAGGTAGGGAGATCTTCAGGGGCTTAGTGTTAGGTTTATTTAAGGGGGGTTTTGGGTTAGATTAGGGGTATGTGGGTGGTGGGTTGTAATGTTGGGGGGGGGGTATTGTATGTTTTTTTTTACAGGCAAAAGAGCTGAACTTCTTGGGGCATGCCCCGCAAAGGGCCCTGTTCAGGGCTGGTAAGGTAAAAGAGCTTTGAACTTTAGTAATTTAGAATAGGGTAGGGCATTTTTTTATTTTGGGGGGCTTTGTTATTTTAATAGGGGGCTTAGAGTAGGTGTAATTAGTTTAAAATTGTTGTAATATATTTCTAATGTTTGTAAATATTTTTTTATTTTTTGTAACTTAGTTCTTTTTTATTTTTTGTACTTTAGTTAGTTTATTTCATTGTATTTATTTGTTGGAATTGTATTTAATTTATTTATTGATAGTGTAGTGTTAGGTTTAATTGTAGATAATTATAGGTATTTTATTTAATTTATTTATTGATAGTGTAGTGTTAGGTTTAATTGTAACTTAGGTTAGGATTTATTTTACAGGTAAATTTGTAATTATTTTAACTATTTTAGCTATTAAATAGTTCTTAACTATTTAATAGCTATTGTACCTGGATTAAATAAATACAAAGTTACCTGTAAAATAAATATTAATCCTAAAATAGCTATAATATCATTATAATTTATATTGTAGCTATATTAGGATTTATTTTACAGGTAAGTATTTAGCTTTAAATAGGAATAATTTATTTAATAAGAGTTAATTAATTTCGTTAGATTAAAATTATATTTAATTTAGGGGGGTGTTAGTGTTAGGGTTAGACTTAGCTTTAGGGGTTAATGCATTTATTAGAATAGCGGTGAGCTCCAGTCGGCAGATTAGGGGTTAATAATTGAAGTTAGGTGTCGGCGATGTTAGGGAGGGCAGATTAGGGGTTAATACTATTTATTATAGGGTTAGTGAGGCGGATTAGGGGTTAATAACTTTATAATAATAGCGGTGCGGTCCGGTCGGAAGATTAGGGGTTAATAAGTGTAGGCAGGTGGAGGCGACGTTGTGGGGGGCAGATTAGGGGTTAATAAATATAATATAGGGGTCGGTGGTGTTAGGGGCAGCAGATTAGGGGTACATAGGGATAATGTAAGTAGCGGCGGTTTACGGAGCGGCAGATTAGGGGTTAAAAATAATATGCAGGGGTCAGTGATAGCGGGGACGGCAGAATAGGGGTTAATAAGTGTAAGGTTAGGGGTGTTTAGACTCGGGGTACATGTTAGAGTGTTAGGTGCAGACGTAGGAAGTGTTTCCCCAAAGGTGTTAGGTTTTTTTTCAGCTCAAACAGCCCCATTGTTTCCTATGGGGGAATCGTGCACGAGCACGTTTTTGAGGCTGGCCGCGTCCGTAAGCAACTCTGGTATCGAGAGTTGAAGTTGCGTTAAATATGCTCTACGCTCCTTTTTTGGAGCCTAACGCAGCCATTCTGTGGACTCTCAATACCAGAGTTATTTTAAAGGTGCGGCCAGAAAAAAGCCAGCGTTAGATACGCGGGTCTTTACCGACAAAACTCTAAATCTAGTCGTAAATTATTCCTATTTAAAACTAAATACCTATAAAATAAACCCTAACGGCTAGATTTAGAGTTTTGTCGGTAACAACCCGCGTATCTAACGCTGGCTTTTTTCTGGCCGCACCTTTAAAATAACTCTGGTCACCTCCACCTGCCTACACTTATTAACCCCTAATCTGCCGAGCGGACCGCACCGCTATTATTATAAAGTTATTAACCCCTAATCTGCCTCACTAACCCTATAATAAATAGTATTAACCCCTAATCTGCCCTCCCTAACATCGCCGACACCTAACTTCAATTATTAACCCCTAATCTGCCGACTGGAGCACACCGCTATTCTAATAAATGTATTAACCCCTAAAGCTAAGTCTAACTTTAACACTAACACCCCCCTAAATTAAATATAATTTTAATCTAACGAAATTAATTAACTCTTATTAAATAAATTATTTCTATTTAAAGCTAAATACTTACCTGTAAAATAAATCCTAATATAGCTACAATATAAAGTTTCAGCTCTTTTGCCTGTAAAAAAAAACATACAATACCCCCCCCAACATTACAACCCACCACCCACATACCCCTAATCTAACCCACACCCCCCTTAAATAAACCTAACACTAAGCCCCTGAAGATCTCCCTACCTTGAGTCGTCTTCACCCAGCCGAGCCAAATTCTTCATCCAAGCGGAGCAAGAAGAGGTCCTCCATCCGGTAGAAGTCTTCATCCAAGCGGGGCAGAAGAGGTCTTCCATCCGATTGAAGTCTTCATCCAAGCGGAATCTTCTATCGTCACCCATCCGGAGCGGAGCGGCAGCATCCTGAAGACCTCCGACGCAGACATCCATCCTGGCCGACGACTGAACGACGAATGACGGTTCCTTTAAATGACGTCATCCAAGATGGCGTCCCTCGAATTCCGATTGGCTGATAGGATTCTATCAGCCAATCGGAATTAAGGTAGGAATATTCTGATTGGCTGATGGAGTCAGCCAATCAGAATCAAGTTCAATCCGATTGGCTGATCCAATCAGGCAATCAGATTGAGCTCGCATTACTGTTCAGGGCTGGTAAGGTAAAAGAGCTTTGAACTTTAGTAATTTAGAATAGGGTAGGGCATTTTTTTTATTTTGGGGGGCTTTGTTATTTTATTAGGGGGCTTAGAGTAGGTGTAATTAGTTTAAAATTGTTGTAATATATTTCTAATGTTTGTAAATATTTTTTTATTTTTTGTAACTTAGTTCTTTTTTATTTTTTGTACTTTAGTTAGTTTATTTCATTGTATTTATTTGTTGGAATTGTATTTAATTTATTTATTGATAGTGTAGTGTTAGGTTTAATTGTAGATAATTATAGGTATTTTATTTAATTTATTTATTGATAGTGTAGTGTTAGGTTTAATTGTAACTTAGGTTAGGATTTATTTTACAGGTAAATTTGTAATTATTTTAACTATTTTAGCTATTAAATAGTTCTTAACTATTTAATAGCTATTGTACCTGGTTTAAATAAATACAAAGTTACCTGTAAAATAAATATTAATCCTAAAATAGCTATAATATCATTATAATTTATATTGTAGCTATATTAGGATTTATTTTACAGGTAAGTATTTAGCTTTAAATAGGAATAATTTATTTAATAAGAGTTAATTAATTTCGTTAGATTAAAATTATATTTAACTTAGGGGGGTGTTAGTGTTAGGGTTAGACTTAGCTTTAGGGGTTAATACATTTATTAGAATAGCGGTGAGCTCCATTCGGCAGATTAGGGGTTAATAATTGAAGTTAGGTGTCGGCGATGTTAGGGAGGGCAGATTAGGGGTTAATACTATTTATTATAGGGTTAGTGAGGCGGATTAGGGGTTAATAACTTTATAATAATAGCGGTGCGGTCCGGTCGGAAGATTAGGGGTTAATAAGTGTAGGCAGGTGGAGGCGACGTTGTGGGGGGCAGATTAGGGGTTAATAAATATAATATAGGGGTCGGCGGTGTTAGGGGCAGCAGATTAGGGGTACATAGGGATAATGTAAGTAGCGGCGGTTTACGGAGCGGCAGATTAGGGGTTAAAAATAATATGCAGGGGTCAGTGATAGCGGGGGCGGCAGAATAGGGGTTAATAAGTGTAAGGTTAGGGGTGTTTAGACTCGGGGTACATGTTAGAGTGTTAGGTGCAGACGTAGGAAGTGTTTCCCCAAAGTAAACAATGGGGCTGCGTTAGGAGCTGAACGCAGCTTTTTTGCAGGTGTTAGGTTTTTTTTCAGCTCAAACAGCCCCATTGTTTCCTATGGGGGAATCGTGCACAAGCACGTTTTTGAGGCTGGCCGCGTCCGTAAGCAACTCTGGTATCGAGAGTTGAAGTTGCATTAAATATGCTCTACGCTCCTTTTTTGGAGCCTAACGCAGCCATTCTGTGGACTCTCAATACCAGAGTTATTTTAAAGGTGCGGCCAGAAAAAAGCCAGCGTTAGATACGCGGGTCTTTACCGACAAAACTCTAAATCTAGTCGTAAATTATTCCTATTTAAAACTAAATACCTATAAAATAAACCCTAACGGCTAGATTTAGAGTTTTGTCGGTAACAACCCGCGTATCTAACGCTGGCTTTTTTCTGGCCGCACCTTTAAAATAACTCTGGTCGCCTCCACCTGCCTACACTTATTAACCCCTAATCTGCCGAGCGGACCGCACCGCTATTATTATAAAGTTATTAACCCCTAATCTGCCTCACTAACCCTATAATAAATAGTATTAACCCCTAATCTGCCCTCCCTAACATCGGAGTGGATGGAGTCAGCCAATCAGAATCAAGTTCAATCCGATTGGCTGATCCAATCAGGCAATCAGATTGAGCTCGCATTCTATTGGCTGATCGGAACATGCCCCGCAAGGGCCCTGTTCAGGGCTGGTAAGGTAAAAGAGCTTTGAACTTTAGTAATTTAGAATAGGGTAGGGCATTTTTTTTTATTTTGGGGGGCTTTTTATTTTATTAGGGGGCTTAGAGTAGGTGTAATTAGTTTAAAATTGTTGAAATATATTTCTAATGTTTGTAAATATTTTTTTATTTTTTGTAACTTAGTTCTTTTTTATTTTTTGTACTTTAGTTAGTTTATTTCATTGTATTTATTTGTAGGAATTGTATTTAATTTATTTATTGATAGTGTAGTGTTAGGTTTAATTGTAGATAATTATATGTATTTTATTTAATTTATTTATTGATAGTGTAGTGTTAGGTTTAATTGTAACTTAGGTTAGGATTTATTTTACAGGTAAATTTGTAATTATTTTAACTATTTTAGCTATTAAATAGTTCTTAACTATTTAATAGCTATTGTACCTGGTTTAAAAAAATACAAAGTTACGTGTAAAATAAATATTAATCCTAAAATAGCTATAATATCATTATAATTTATATTGTAGCTATATTAGGATTTATTTTACAGGTAAGTATTTAGCTTTAAATAGGAATAATTTATTTAATAAGAGTTAATTAATTTCGTTAGATTAAAATTATATTTAATTTAGGGGGGTGTTAGTGTTAGGGTTAGATTTAGCTTTAGGGGTTAATACATTTATTAGAATAGCGGTGAGCTCCAGTCAGCAGATTAGGGGTTAATAATTGAAGTTAGGTGTCGGCGATGTTGGGGAGGGCAGATTAGGGGTTAATACTATTTATTATAGGGTTAGTGAGGCGGATTAGGGGTTAATAACTTTATTATAGTAGCGGTGCGGTCCGCTCGGCAGATTAGGGGTTAATAAGTGTAGGCAGGTGGAGGGGACGTTGAGGGGGGCAGATTAGGGATTAATAAATATAATATAGGGGTCGGCGGTGTTAGGGGCAGCAGATTAGGGGTACATAGCTATAATCTAGGTGGCGGCTCTTTGCGGTCGGCAGATTAGGGGTTAATTATTGTAGGTAGCTGGCGGCGACGTTGTGGGGGGCAGGTTAGGGGTTAATAAATATAATACAGTGGTCGGCGGTGTTAGGGGCAGCAGATTAGGGGTACATAAGTATAACGTAGGTGGCGGTCGGCAGATTTGGGGTTAAAAAAATTTAATCGAGTGTCGGCGATGTGGGGGGGCCTCAGTTTAGGGGTGTTAGTGTACTTTAGGGCACAGTAGTTAAGAGCTCAGAAAGCTCTTAACTACTGACTTTTTTCTGCGGCTGGAGTTTTGTCGTTAGAATTCTAACGCTCACTTCAGCCATTACTCTAAATACCGGAGTTAGAAAGATCCCATTGAAAAGATAGGATACGCAATTGACGTAAGGGGATCTGCGGTATGGAAAAGTCGTGGCTGAAAAGTGAGCGTTAGACCCTTTTTTGAATGACTCCAAATACCGGTGGTAGCCTAAAACCAGCGTTAGGAGCCTCTAACGCTGGTTTTCACGGCTACCGCCAAATTCCAAATCTAGGCCTCAGGTAGCTACAATATAACTAATAGTTACATTTTATCTATCTTAGGGTTTATTTTTATTTTACAGGCAAGTTTGTATTTATTTTAACTAGGTAGAATAGTTATTAAATAGTTATTAACTATTTAATAAATTACCTAGCTAAAATAAAGGCAAATTTACCTGTAAAATAAAACCTAACCTAAGTTACACTAACACCTAACACTACACTATAATTAAATTAATTCTCTAAATTAAATACAATTAAATAAAAGTACAAAAAAAACCCCACTAAATTACAAAACATAATAAACAAATTACAAGATTTTTAAACTAATTACACCTAATCTAATCCCCCTAACAAAATAAAAAATCCCCCCAAAATAAAAAAAGCCCTACCCAACACTAAATTACAAATAGCCCTTAAAAGTGCCTTTTGCGGGGCATTGCCCCAAAGTAATCAGCTCTTTTACCTCTAAAAAAAAATACAAATCCCCCCCAACATTAAAACCCACCACCCACAAAACCAACCCTACTCTAAAACCCACCCAATACCCCCTTAAAAAAAAAATAACACTAACCCCTTGAAGATCAACTTACCGGGAGAAGTCTTCATCCAACTGGGCCGAAGTCCTCAACGAAGCCGGGAGAAGTCTTCATCCAAGCCGGGCGAAGCTGTCCTCCAGACGGGCAGAAGTCTTCATCCAGTCGGCATCTTCTATCTTCATCCATCTGGCGTGCAGGCCCATCTTTAAGACATCCGGCGCAGAGCATCCTCTTCTAACGAAGTCTTCTTACTAAATGACGGTTCATTTAAGTGACGTCATACAAGATAGAATTCTATCAGCCAACTGGAATTAAGGTAGAAAAAATCCTATTGACTGATGGAATCAGCCAATAGGATTGAAGTTCAATCCTATTGGATGATCCAATGTCAGGGTTTTTTCCCTGTTTTGTTTGCCATGTGCTGCTGGGAGCCATTTTACTCACCTCTCTTCCTAACTATGGTGCATTGTGGGGGATGCTGCTCATTTCCTGCACTTCCTTTTATGGCCAGACTGGTGTGCATCATCCATGTGAGACAGGATGCAGTCTCAGAATTGTGATGTCATCACTTATTATTTAAAGGGCCTCTGTTCAGTATGCTTTGCCTTTGCGTTGTCTCAGACCTGTTTGTGAGAGTTGCTGTGTATTACCTGGCTGCCTGACGTCCTTCCTGGTTCCTGATCCCTGGCTTGTTCCTTATTCTCCTGTTTCGGCTGCTGCACCTATGCCTACCAGGAGTATGTCCGGTTTTGCACCTCTACCTCAGCAATATGGAGGCAATCCTATTCAGTGCAGAGGGTTTTTGAACCAGGTGGGCATTTACTTCGAGATGTTACCTCAGGCGTTTCCCTCTGACAGAGCTAAGGTGGGATTTCTCATCTTGTTACTCTCTGACACAGCTCTTGCCTGGGCTAATCCCTTGTGGGAGACAAATAAACCTGTGATTTCAAATTACCCTGAATTTGTGGCCTCCTTTCGAAGGGTATTTGATGTTCCGGCTCGCTCCTCCTCTGCTGCTTAACGACTCATGTCCATTCAGCAAGGTACAAGATCTGTTGCTCAGTATGCTATTGAGTTCCGTATGCTTGCCGCAGAGGTAGGTTGGAACAATGAAGCCCTTGTTGCCGCCTTCTTTCATGGGCTCTCTGATGCGATTAAAGATTAAGTTGCTGCCATAGATTTACCAGAGGGTCTCGAGGCATTGGTGTCTTTTTTTATCCTAATTGACATCAGACTCAGAGAGAGGCCAGCTTTCAAGGAGCACTTGCGGAAGCCTCCTGTTCCGTTGTCTCCTACGTGTTCATTCCCACCCATGCCTCCCTCTCCTCCCATGCCCCCTGTTCCCGAGTCACCAGGTACTGCTGTGCCAATGCAGTTGGGATTCACGCGTCTCTCTGTGGCAGAGAGGGCCTTTAGGAGGAGGGAGGGGCTCTGCCTCTATTGTGGATTACAGGGCCACCTTTTGAAGTCTTGTCCTACACAGCCAGGAAACGCTCACACCTAAGGTCCTGTCAGGGGCAGACCTTGGTTGCTTTATCCTCGTCCCCGGAACCGCTTAAGGAGAAACCTTTGGTCACGGTTGTCCATTCCTGGGTGGACTCCTCCATAGTCACTCAGGCTCTTGTTGACTCCGGTGCTGCAGGCTATTTCATTGACAGTGCTTTTGTATCAAAGCACTCCATTCCTGTTATGCCTCGGTCCATTCCGCTTGCTATTGAGGACATTGATGGCAGGCCCCTTCAGCCCGCACTCGTTACTCACAAAACTGCTCCATTGTCCATGGCTGTTGGGGCTCTCCATTTTGAAACCCTCCAGTTCCAGGTGATAAACTCTCCACATTTTCTGGTTGTTCTGGGTTGTCCCTGGCTCCAAAAGCACAATCCCAGTCTCGACTGGCGCAGGTCCTAAATTTTGTCGTGGTCCCTGCAATGTATTTCCACTTGTCTTTAGAAACCAGTTAAAGTCTTGTGCACTTCTTCGGTATCTCAATTGCCAGAGGAGTACCGAGAGTTCCTAGACGTTTTTGACACGGTGCGTGCCGGTACGTTGCCTCCTCACTGGTCTTACAATTGTGCCATAGACCTGCAACCCAGGGCCATTCCTCCTCGGGGCCGGGTGTACCCTCTGTCTGTTGCAGGGAATTGTGCTATGGAAGATTGTGTTGCCAATGCTCTGTCACGGGGGATCATCTGCAAATCCTGCTCTCCTGCAGGGGCTGGCTTCTTCTTTGTGAAGAAAAAGGGTGGAGAGTTAAGACCATGCATCGATTATAGGGGTCTTAATCGTCTTACCATTAAGAATGCTTACCCTATTCCACTCATTACGGAACTCTTTGACCACCTCAAGGGAGCTAGGGTCTTTACTAAACTTGATTTGAGAGGCGCGTACAATCTCGTTAGGATTACGGAGGGTCACGAATGGAAAACAGCATTTAACACCAGGAGAGGGCATTATGAGTATCTTGTAATACCCTTTGGCCTATGTAATGCTCCTGTTGTTTTTCAGGAATTTATTAATGATGTCCTACGAGATATGTTGCAACAGTGTGTTGTGGTATACTTAGACGACATCCTCATACACTCACCTACACTTGAGGCTCATCGTTCTGATGTTACACAGGTTCTTCAGAGACTACGTGAGAACGGCATGTTTTGTAAACTCGAGAAATGTGAGTTCCATCAGACTCAAGTAACCTTCCTAGGTTATGTTATCTCCGTTGCAGGGTTCTCCATGGATCCTGACAAGTTATCTGCAGTTCTGCAATGGCCTCGCCCAGTTGGTCTTCGGTCTATTCAACGTTTTTTGGGGTTCGCCAATTACTATAGAAAGTTTATTAAAAACTTTTCTTCCTTGGTCAAACCTATCACAGACATGACCCGTAAGGAGAATGATCCACTCCATTGGTCACCTACTGCCATTAAGGCCTTTGATAGTTTTAAGATTGCCTTTGCTGTCGCTCCAGTTCTGGCTCATCCTAACCCTGTCCTGCCTTTCGTTCTTGAGGTTGATGCATCTGAGACTGGAGTAGGTGCCCTCTTGTCTCAATGTCCTACGCCTGATGGTTCCATGCATCCATGTGGTTTTTTCTCTAAGAAATTGTCTCCAGCGGAGTGCAATTATGAAATTGGCGACAGGGAATTACTGGCCATAATTTTGGCACTCAAGGAATGGAGGTATATTCTTGAGGGTACTAGTGTGCCAGTGCTCATTCTTACTGACCACAAGAATTTAACTTATCTATCTGAAGCCAGATGGGCATTATTTTTGTTTCGGTTAAATTATGTGGTCTCCTACCTGCCTGGTAGTAAGAATATTAGGGCTGATGCCCTCTCTTGACAATTTTCGCCTCTGTCCAAGGAGGAGTCTGTACCTACTCCTGTTATACCTCCTGACCATATTTTGGCTACCATACGTACTAATTTGACTTCTCCCTTGGGGGAGGAGATCCTGACTGCAAAAACCAATTCACCTCCTGAGAAACCTAGTGGTAAGTGTTTTGTTCCTGAGAATCTTCAAACTAAACTTTTGCACACTTACCACTATCCTAAAGCCGCAGGTCACCCAGGCAAGAACCAAATGATTTGGTCTGTCACTCAACAATTCTGGTGGCCAGGTCTTCATTCTGATGTTGCTGCGTATGTTGCCTCCTGCTCACTTTGTGCACAGAATAAGACTCCTCGACGTCTTCCTGTGGACCTTCTTCAACCTATTGCTAAGGGTGAGCGTCCTTGGACACATCTTTTCATGGACTTCATTGTCGAGCTCCCTGTTTCCAATGGCAATACTGTTATCCTTATGGTGGTTGACCGTTTTTCTAAAATGTCACATTGCATTCCCTTGATGAAGCTGCCTACCGCTCAGGAGCTTGCTTCAATTTTTGACCGGGAGGTCTTCCGTTTACATGGGTTACCCAAGGAGATAGTGTCGGACTGGGGTAGCCAGTTTGTCTCCAGATGTTGGCGTTCCTTTTGTGCTCAAATGGGGATCCAGCTTTCCTTCTCCTCGGCATATCACCCTCAATCCAATGGGGCTGCGGAACGGTCTAATCAAGCTCTGGAACAGTTCCTCCGTTGCTATGTCTCTGATCACTACAATAATTGGTCTGAACTGTTACCTTGGGCAGAGTTTGCTCGTAATAGTGCTATTGCTTCCTCCAAGTTATCCCCGTTCATGGCAAATTATGGGTTTCAACCATCCTTGTTGCCCGATTCATTCATGTCTCAGGGTATTCCAGCTTTGGAGGAGCATCTACGGCAACTCCGTTCCACGTTGGTGCAGATACAGGATTGCCTTCATCGTTCTATGTAGCGCCAAATGTTCCAGGCTGATCGTAGGCGTCTGCCAGCACCTTCCTACCAGGTTGGTGAGAGAGTTTGGCTGTCCTCCCGCAACTTGAACCTTTGTGTGCCTTCCAATAAGTTGGCTCCCCGTTATGTTGGTCCTTTTGGAATACTCCAATGGGTTAATCCTGTGGCCTACGCTCTTGACCTTCCTCCTGCTATATGCATCTCCAATGTTTTTCATGTCTCCCTCTTGAAACCATTGGTTTGTTATGGTTTACCACTGTATTGCCTCGTCCCCGTCCTATCTTTGTTGACAACCATGAGGCGTATGAGGTCAGCAGCATTATTGACTCTCCTATGTCCAGGGGCTGTGTACAGTATTTGTTTCACTGGAGGGGCTGCGGTCCGGAGGAGTATTCTTGTGTTCCCTCCTCTTATGTTCATGCTCCCGCCCTCCTCCGTGCCTTCCATGCCCGTTTCTCAATAAGCCTTTTGTCCTCCTGAAGAGATCCATCATCCGGCTGAAGTCTTGATCCAAGCGTGGGCTGAAGAGATCCATCATCCGGGCTGAAGTCTTCTATCAAGCGGCATCTTCAATCTTCTTTCTTCCGGATCCATCTTCATCCCACCGACGCAGAACTTCCATCCTGGCCGACAAATGACGGTTCCTTTAAGGGACGTCATCCAAGATGGTGTCCCTCGAATTCAGATTGGCTGATAGGATTCTATCAGCCAATCGTAATTAAGGTAGGAAAATTCTGATTGGCTGATGGAATCAGCCATTCAGATTCAAGTTCAATCCGATTGGCTAATTGGATCAGCCAATCGGATTGAACTTGAATCTGGTTGGCTGATTCCATCAGCCAATCAGAATTTTCCTACCTTAATTCTGATTGGCTGATAGAATCCTATCAGCCAATCAGAATTCGAGGGACGCCATCTTGGATGACGTCCCTTAAAGGAACGTCATTCGTCGGGAAGTTGTCGGCCAGGATGGATGTTCCGCGTCGGCGGGATGAAGATGGATCCGGAAGAAAGAAGATTGAAGATGCCGCTTGATAGAAGACTTCAGCCGGATGATGGATCTCTTCAGCCCCCGCTTGTTAGGTTAGTGTTAGGTTTATTTAAGGGGGGTTTGGGTTAGATTAGGGGTATGTGGGTGGTGGGTTGTAATGTTGGGGGGGGTATTGTATGTTTTTTTTACAGGCAAAAGAGCAGATTTCTTTGGGGCATGCCCCGCAAAGGGCCCTTTTAAGGGCTGGTAAGGTAAACGAGCTTTTCTATTTGTATTTTAGAATAGGGTAGGGCATTTTTTTATTTTGGGGGGCTTTGTTATTTTATTAGGGGGCTTAGAGTATATTACAATATTGTTGTAATATTTTTATAATGTTTGTAAATTATTTTTTTATTTTTTGTAACTTAGTTCTTTTTTTATTTTTTGTACTTTAGTTAGTTTATTTAATTGTATTTATTTGTAGGTATTTGTATGTAATTAATTTATTGCTAGTGTAGTGTTAGGTTTAATTGTAACTTAGGTTAGGATTTATTTTACAGGTAATTTTGTAATTAATTTAACTAGGTAGCTATTAAATAGTTATTAACTATTTAATAGCTATTGTACCTGGTTAAAATAAATACAAAGTTGCCTGTAAAATAAATATAAATCCTAAAATAGCTACAATATAATTATTATTTATTAGGGTTTATTTTACAGGTAAGTATTTAGCTTTAAATAGGAATAATTTATTTAATAAGAGTTAATTTATTTTGTTAGATAAAAATTATATTTAACTTAGGGGGGTGTTAGGGTTAGGGTTAGACTTAGGGGTTAATACATTTATTAGAGTAGCGGCGAGGTCCTGTCGGCAGATTAGGGGTTAATACTTGAAGTTAGGTGTCGGCGATGTTAGGGAGGGCAGATTAGGGGTTAATACTATTTATTATAGGGTTTTTGAGGCGGGAGTGAGGCGGATTAGGACGCTGGCCGCGTCCGTAAGCACCGCTGGTATTGAGAGTTGCAGTGGCGGTAAATATGCCTCTATGCTCCCTTTTTGGAGCCTAACGCAGCCATTCTGTGAACTCTAAATACCAGCGGTATTTAAAAGGTGCGGGGGGAAAAAAGCATGCGTAGATAACGCACCCCTTTGGCAGCAGAACTCTAAATCTAGCCGTTAGATTCACATGTATATACCCGATTATCAGGATTTATTAAAACATTTTGCAGCCTTATTGTTCTCTTTGAATTTTTTATTAGAAAATCTATCCAGTTCTGGAAATAAAGACATATTAAAACGAGTTAAGATGAGATTTTCTCTGATAAAAGGAAACTATTTCAATTTAATTTTCTCCCAAAATAAAGGGGAGAATCTATTAGGGCCATATATGTTACAAATTATGAATTTAATATTTTGAATTAATATTTGTACAATGATGATTCGTGGTCTATATCAACATTAAGGATATTGTAATCTAGTCTTTTATGTAACAGAATAGCAACAACACATTTATTGCCTAAACATGGAGTAGCAAGGACCTCTCCTACCTATTTTGATTTTAATTTATGAATCTCTACTTCTTTGAGATAGGTTTCTTGAAGTAGAACAATATCCGGATGAAATTTCGCTAAGTGTATTTATGCTTTATTGGAGACGTAATGCCCCCAAATCCAATATTCCAAGAAAGAATATTAAGGTTCTCTGTCAGGGGTAGCATAATTCTAGATCAAAAGACAGATCATCATACGCTATATATCTGGGAAAGGAGGGGAGAAGGGAGAGAGGGAAAAAAAGAAAAAAAAAATCAAAACTGAACAAGCGGCAGAGAGACTCAATTTTTTCAAATGCCAGTGATATTTTATATTGACAAAAAACTCCATAATGAAGTTATTCAAACTAAAATCCATTATTTAGAGGCAATAAATTCTTTTGCTTCTACGACATTATTTAAAAATTGGCTGGCTCCTCAGCTTAGATGCCTTCTTTTTCAAATAAAGATAGCAAGAGAACAAAGAAAATTTGATAATAGGAGTAAATTAGAAAGTTGCTTAAAATTGCATGCTCTATCTGAATCATGAAAGAAACAATGTGGGTTCAGTATCCCTTTAAGTAAACAAACAAATGGTGTTACTAAAAAATGTGGGCTTGGAGCAAAAAAGTGGTTTAAAAAGATGTAATAGCGGTAGGTAGGAATATATGTAAATGTATGTTTTTAATGTATGTTCAAATATGTTTAAATGCAAATTTTATGGCTTTTCTTGAAACACTCTGTGAAGTTGTAAGATAATAGGCGTAATTTTTTAAATTTAGAAGTGCCAGAATGAACCAATGAAATTTGTTTTAAGGCTTTTTAAGTAACACTTGTGAAGTAACGTATTAAGCCGAAACATGTCAGCTGATCCACCAATGCTCTGGTGCAGTTTGCACATCGATGTATGTTTTAAATTTTTATTTTAATTGAATCAAATAAAGTAACTGCTTTTATAATCATCTCAGCATCGCTACAGAGTCATTTGTGATATAACTGATTGAAGTTTATTGTCGTAAGGAGCGAATGCCGAAAATAGGACAGCTCTTGGTTCAGTGTCGGTACTTCTCCTTACACCAGCCTGGGGAGATTAGTAAAACACAGCCTTGCATCGGCACAAGGAAGGATATCCTTTACCGCAGCTTGAGCGAAGTGGAGCAAGGACACAGGAAGCGATTGGTCCTATGGACTGGGTGTTCAGCGAGGCACAACCCCTTGGTAACCAGAGGAGAGAGTAGTGCACATCTAAAGGCTGGGTACACCTGAGGAGGGGCGCTGTGAATCGCCACAAAGTGCCTGCTTTTTTTCTAGATAGGAATGGATATCTGACCAGCAATGGCATAAGTTTGGACTATCCCCAAGTAAGATTCTTAGACTGTAATCTCAATTTGAGGCAGGTAGAGTAGGTAGAGTTAAGGCAGGTAGAGTATCAGATAGGCAGGTTCAGCAAAAGTAATCAATCCAGCAGTTAAGGGTTAAGGCAGGTAGAGTAGTCAGACAGGCATGTTTAGCAACAGTAATCAATCCAGCAGTGTAAGGGTTAAGGCAGGTATAGTTTTCAGACAGGCAGGTTCAGCAACAGTAATCAATCCAGCAGTTTAAGGGTTAAGGCAGGAAAGTAGTCAGGCAGGCAGGTTCAGTAACGGTATTTAGGCACTTAGAGAGAACGATCTGTCACACCCAGGAGTACACAAAGTAACACCTATACTTGGGCAGTGACAGATCATTTGTGGCAAGTATAAATAGGTGCAGGACTTGCGCCACTGCGGTCTGACCGGCATCAGAAACGTGCAGAGATGACGTCAGCGCCACACGCATCTGAGCCGACACTGCCCCTGGCAACGAGCAGGGAAGGAGACGCTGTGCCCCTAGCAACGGCTAGAGTGGTGTGGCGTGACAACTACACTCTGATAACACTTTAACTGTATCAAATGATCCCGTAGCTAGAAAACTTTTAGTAAGAGATATTATTGAATCTTTATCACCTTATTTTGAATCTTTAAAAATAGAACTTAAATCAGAAATATCTTCTTTGAGACAGGAGGTCAGAGAATATTCTACCCGAGTATCTGAATTAGAACGAGTGTTGGATCTTGAAGACACTAATGTTTTACAGAAAACTCTATTGGCAGAGAATCAGAGTATGACCGTGAAGCTTCAAACAAAGTTAGAAGACCTTGAAAACCGTAATAGAAGGAATAATATTAGATTAATTGGGATTCCTGAATTAAAGGAATATGAAGACTTAATTAAATTTGTCTCTGTAACACTCTTGGAAATTCCTTCATCTTCTATCCTGATTATTGTGGAAAGAGCTCACAGAGTGGGCAAAGTATTTTCTAATAGTAATGGGAGTAATAGACCCAGACCAGTTGTTGCCAAATTTTAAAAATTTCAGGAGAAAATATTTTCATAAAAAACAAATTGTTGAAATAGAAAATGCACAGATTAAAATATTTCAGTATTTTTCCTATGAAACTCTCAACAAAAGAAAAGAGCTCTCTCCTAATTGTAGTATAATGTTAAAAAAAGGTATTAGAGCCACAGTAATTTATCCTGCTAAGTAAATCCCCCTAATAAAATAAAAAAGCCCCCCAAAATAATAAAATTCCCTACCCTATACTAAATTACAAATAGCCCTTAAAAGGGCCTTTTGCGGGGCATTGCCACAAAGTAATCAGCTCTTTTACCTGTAAAAAAAATACAATACCCCCCAACATTAAAACCCACCACCCACACACCCAACCCTACTCTAAAACCCACCCAATCCCTCCTTAATAAAACCTAACACTAACCCCTTGAAGATCACCCTACCTTGAGACGTCATCACACTGGGCAGAAGTGGTCCTCCAGACGGCCTGAAGTCTTCATCCAGGCGGCATCTTCTATCTTCATTTATCCGGAGCAGAGCGGGTCCATTTTAAATCCGCGGAGCATCCTCTTCAAACGAAGTCCAACTGAAGAATGAAGGTTCCTTTAAGTGACGTCATCCAAGATGGCATCCCTTCAATTAGAATTCTATCAGTCAATCGGAATTAAGGTAGGAAAAATCCTATTGGCTGATGCAATCAGCCAATAGAATTGAGTTTGCATTCTATTGCCTGTTTGGAACAGCCTATAGAATGCGAGCTCATCCGATCCAGGCAGAAGAGGACCTCCAGATGGGCAGAAGTCTTCATCCAGGCGGCATCTTCTATCTTCATCCATCAGGAGCGGAGCGGGTCCATCTTCAATCCAGCCGATGCGGAACATCCTCTTCAAACGAAGTCCAACTGAAGAATGAAGGTTCCTTTAAGTGACGTCATCCAAGATGGCGTCCCTTCAATTAGAATTCTATCAGCCAATCGGAATTAATGTAGGAAAAATCCTATTGGCTGATGCAATCAGCCAATAGAATTGAGTTTGCATTCTATTGCCTGATTAGAACAGCCTATAGAATGCGAGCTCAATCCTATTGGCTGATTGGATCAGTCAATAGGATTGAACTTCAATTCTATTGGCTGATTACATCAGCCAATAGGATTTTTCCTACCTTAATTCCGATTGGCTGATAGAATTCTATCATCCAATCGGAATTGAAGGGGCGCCATCTTGGATGGAAAGGAACATTCATTCTTCAGTTGGACTTCGTTTGAAGAGGATGATCGGCTGGATTAAAGATGGACCCGCTCCGCTCCGGATGGATGAAGATAGAAGATGCCGCCTGGATGAAGACTTTTGCACCTTTGGAGGTCCTCTTCTGCCCGGATCAGATGAAGACATCTGGCTGTCTGGAGGACCACTTCTGCCCGGTTGGGTGAAGACATCTCAAGGTAGGGTGATGTTCAAGGGTTTAGTGTTAGGTTTTATTAAGGGGGGATTGAGTGGGTTTTAGAGTAGGGTTGGGTGTGTGGGTGGTGGGTTTTAATGTTGGGGGGTATTGTATTTTTTTTACAGGTAAAAGAGCTGATTACTTTGGGGCAATGCCCCGCAAAAGGCCCTTTTAAGGGCTATTTGTAATTTAGTATAGGGTAGGGAATTTTATTATTTTGGGGGGCTTTTTTATTTTATTAGGGGGATTTCGATTAAGTGTAATTAGCACAGCACACCATTACCGACAAAAACTCGTAATCTAGCTAAACATTTTTTTGATTATGCAGCAGATGTTGAAAAAAAAAAAAAGTCTAAAAAAGAACTCTCTTAGCTGTTCTCAGACTTGTTCCCTTGGGGTTCAACTTGATTATGCATGTTTCTCTCCTACCCCTTTTTTTTCCCTCCTCTCTCTTTCTTTGGATTTAATATCCTAAGATATGGACCAAGTTAAGAAACTTGTATTATTGTCTTGGAATATAGGGGGTATCACTTCTCCCATTAAAAGGAAGGCCATTCTTTCTCACTTAAAGAAATTACATACTGATATAGCCTTCCTCCAGGAAACTCATCTCTCATTAGAAAAAGGTTTGAAACTTACCCTACCCAATGGGTAGGGGAGGCGATAGTCTCCCCCTCATCTGGTAGGAAAAGAGGGGTAGCTATTCTGCTTGGAAAATCTCTTAAATATGAGATTATTGATTCTTTCATTGATCCTGATGGGAGAATTACTATATTAAAAATTAAAAATACAAATGGTCTAGTTACCTTATGCAACATTTATGCACCTAATGATTTTAACCCATTATTTTGGGATTTTCTCCAAACTAGGATATTAAAGATAGTAGAAAGTCATCTTATTTTGGGTGGTGATTTCAATATGATTCCACAGTACCCCTTAGAAAGGGTTAGACAGGGTAAGAATTGTGTCAAGACTTATAGAGATAAATTAGAGAACAAACAATTTAGACACATCTTTTGTAATCTCGGGATCAGAGATGTTTGGAGAGAACAGAATCCTGATATTAAAAATTAAACATGTAGGTCAAAAAAATATGGTTCTCTCTCTAGGATCCACATTTTCCTTACCAGTAATAGTCTAACAAATATGGGAGTTAACTCATCGATCTCCTCCTTTTGTCTTTCGGATCATGCACCTATTATATTGGAAATTTCTCTTTTTTCTTTTAATTCTTTTTTTCGTTGTTTTCATTTTCCATCTTACTTGTTTAAGACTGCTAAAACAGTGTTGACTGGTGATATTACTTCCTTTTCCATCTTACTTGTTTAATGATCTTAAATTTAGAAACTACCTTGTCAAAAAGTGGGAGGATTTTTGTTTTTCAACCAAGCACATATACAGTAGATAATCCTGAGCTGTTTTGGCAGACTGCTAAAACAGTGTTGACTGGTGATATTACTTCCTTTATGATTAACATGAAGAAAAGACTTAGGCCTAGATTTGGAGTTTGGCGGTAGATGGGCTGTTAACGCTCCGCTGGCTTTTTTCTGGCCGCACCATAAATTTAACTCTGGTATCGAGAGTTCAAACAAATGCTGCGTTAGGCTCCAAAAAAGGAGCGTAGAGCATTTTTACCGCAAATGCAACTCTCGATACCAGAGTTGCTTACGGACGCGGCCAGCCTCAAAAACGTGCTCGTGCACGATTCCCCCATAGGAAACAATGGGGCTGTTTGAGCTGAAAAAAACCTAACACCTGCAAAAAAGCAGCGTTCAGCTCCTAACGCAGCCCCATTGTTTCCTATGGGGAAACACTTCCTACGTCTGTACCTAACACTCTAACATGTACCCCGAGTCTAAACACCCCTATCCTTACACTTATTAACCCCTAATCTGCTGTCCCCGCTATCGCTGACACCTGCATATTTTTTTTAACCCCTAATCTGCCGCTCCGTAAACCGCCGCAACCTACGTTATACCTATGTACCCCTAATCTGCTGCCCCTAACACCGCTGACCCCTAGATTATATTTATTAACCCCTAATCTGCCCCCCTCAACGTCGCCGACACCTGCCTACACTTATTAACCCCTAATCTGCCGAGCGGACCTGAGCGCTACTATAATAAAGTTATTAACCCCTAATCCGCCTCACTAACCCTATCATAAATAGTATTAACCCCTAATCTGCCCTCCCTAACATCGCCGACACCTACCTTCAATTATTAACCCCTAATCTGACGACCGGAGCTCATCGCTACTATAATAAATGGATTAACCCCTAAAGCTAAGTCTAACCCTAACACTAACACCCCCCTAACTTAAATATAATTTAAATCTAATTAATTAACTCTTATTAAATAAATTATTCCTATTTAAAGCTAAATACTTACCTGTAAAATAAATCCTAATATAGCTACAATATAAATTATAATTATATTATAGCTATTTTAGGATTAATATTTATTTTACAGGCAACTTTGTAATTATTTTAACCAGGTACAATAGCTATTAAATAGTTAAGAACTATTTAATAGTTACCTAGTTAAAATAATAACAAATTTACCTGTAAAATAAATCCTAAACTAAGTTATAATTAAACCTAACACTACCCTATCAATAAATTAATTAAATAAACTACCTACAATTACCTACAATTAACCTAACACTACACTATCAATAAATAAATTAAATACAATTGCTACAAATAACTACAATTACATAAACTAACTAAAGTACAAAAAATAAAAAAGAACTATGTTACAAAAAATAAAAAAATATTTACAAACATAAGAAAATTATTACAACAATTTTAAACGAATTACACCTACTCTAAGCCCCCTAATAAAATAGCAAAGTCCCCCAAAATAAAAAATGCCCTACCCTATTCTAAATTAAAAAAGTTAAAAGCTCTTTTACCTTACCAGCCCTGAACAGGGCCCTTTGCGGGGCATGCCCCAAGAATTTCAGCTCTTTTGCCTGTAAAAAAAACACATACAATACCCCCCCCCCCCAACATTACAACCCACCACCCACATACCCCTAATCTAACCCAAACCCCCCTTAAATAAACCTAACACTAAGCCCCTGAAGATCTTCCTACCTTGTCTTCACCATCCAGGTTCACCGATCCGTCCTGAAGAGCTCCTCCGATGTCCTGATCCAAGCCCAAGCGGGGGGCTGAAGAGGTCCATGATCCGGTCAAAGTCTTCATCCAAGCGGGGCAGAAGAGGATCTTCCATCCGATTGAAGTCTTCATCCATGCGGCATCTTCTATGGTCTTCCATCCGGAGCGAATCGGCAGGATCCTGAAGACCTCCAGCGCGGAACATCCATCCGGCCCGACGACTGAACGACGAATGACGGTTCCTTTAAGGGACGTCATCCAAGATGGCGTCCCTCGAATTCCGATTGGCTGATAGGATTCTATCAGCCAATCGGAATTAAGGTAGAAATATTCTGATTGGCTGATGGAATCAGCCAATCAGAATCAAGTTCAATCCGATTGGCTGATCCAATCAGCCAATCAGATTGAGCTCGCATTCTATTGGCTGTTCCGATCAGCCAATAGAATGCGAGCTCAATCTGATTGGCTGATCGGATCAGCCAATCGGATTGAACTTGATTCTGATTGGCTGATTCCATCAGCCAATCAGAATATTCCTACCTTAATTCCGATTGGCTGATAGAATCCTATCAGCCAATCGGAATTCGAGGGACGCCATCTTGGATGACGTCCCTTAAAGGAACCGTCATTCGTCGTTCAGTCGTCGGGCCAGATGGATGTTCCGCGCTGGAGGTCTTCAGGATCCTGCCGCTTCGCTCCGGATGGAAGACCATAGAAGATGCCGCATGGATGAAGACTTCAATCGGATGGAAGATCCTCTTCTGCCCCGCTTGGATGAAGACTTTGACCGGATCATGGACCTCTTCAGCCCCCCACTTGGGCTTGGATCAGGACATCGAAGGAGCTCTTCAGGACGGATCGGTGAACCTGGATGGTGAAGACAAGGTAGGAAGATCTTCAGGGGCTTAGTGTTAGGTTTATTTAAGGGGGGTTTGGGTTAGTTTAGGGGTATGTGGGTGGTGGGTTGTAATGTTGGGGGGGGGGTATTGTATGTGTTTTTTTTACAGGCAAAAGAGCTGAAATTCTTGGGGCATGCCCCGCAAAGGGCCCTGTTCAGGGCTGGTAAGGTAAAAGAGCTTTTAACTTTTTTAATTTAGAATAGGGTAGGGCATTTTTTATTTTGGGGGACTTTGTTATTTTATTAGGGGGCTTAGAGTAGGTGTAATTAGTTTAAAATTGTTGTAATAATTTTCTTATGTTTGTAAATATTTTTTTATTTTTTGTAACTTAGTTCTTTTTTATTTTTTGTACTTTAGTTAGTTTATGTAATTGTAGTTATTTGTAGCAATTGTATTTAATTTATTTATTGATAGTGTAGTGTTAGGTTAATTGTAGGTAATTGTAGGTAGTTTATTTAATTAATTTATTGATAGGGTAGTGTTAGGTTTAATTATAACTTAGTTTAGGATTTATTTTACAGGTAAATTTGTTATTATTTTAACTAGGTAACTATTAAATAGTTCTTAACTATTTAATAGCTATTGTACCTGGTTAAAATAATTACAAAGTTGCCTGTAAAATAAATATTAATCCTAAAATAGCTATAATATAATTATAATTTATATTGTAGCTATATTAGGATTTATTTTACAGGTAAGTATTTAGCTTTAAATAGGAATAATTTATTTAATAAGAGTTAATTAATTTCGTTAGATTTAAATTACTCTGGTATCGAGAGTTGCAGTTGCGTTAAATATGCTCTACGCTCCTTTTTTGGAGCCTAACGCAGCCTTTCTGTGGTACCTGGTTAAAATAAATACAAAGTTACCTGTAAAATAAATATTAATCCTAAAATAGCTATAATATAATTATAATTTATATTGTAGCTATATTAGGATTTATTTTACAGGTAAGTATTTAGCTTTAAATAGGAATAATTTATTTAATAAGAGTTAATTTATTTCGTTAGATTTAAATTATATTTAAGTTAGGGGGGTGTTAGTGTTAGGGTTAGACTTAGCTTTAGGGGTTAATACATTTATTAGAATAGCGGTGAGCTCCAGTCGGCAGATTAGGGGTTAATGTTTGAAGTTAGGTGTCGGCGATGTTAGGGAGGGCAGATTAGGGGTTAATACTATTTATTATAGGGTTAGTGAGGCGGATTAGGGGTTAATAACTTTATTATGATAGCAGTGCAGTCCGCTCGGCAGATTAGGGGTTAATAAGTGTAGGCAGGTGGAGGCGACGTTGTGGGGGGCAGATTAGGGGTTAATAAATATAATATAGGGGTCGGCGGTGTTAGGGGCAGCAGATTAGGGGTACATAGCTATAATGTAGGTGGCGGCTCTTTGCGGTTGGCAGATTAGGGGTTAATTATTGTAGGTAGCTGGCTGCGACGTTGTGGGGGGCAGGTTAGGGGTTAATAAATATAATATAGGGGTTGGCGGTGTTAGGGGCAGCAGATTAGGGGTACATAAGGATAACGTAGGTGGCGGTCGGCAGATTAGGGGTTAAAAAAAAATAAATCGAGTGGCGGCAATGTGGAGGGGCCTCGGTTTAGGGGTACATAGGTAGTTTATGGGTGTTAGTGTACTTTAGAGTACAATAGTTAAGAGCTTTATGAACCGGTGTTAGCCCAGAAAGCTCTTAACTACTGACTTTTTTCTGCGGCTGGAGTTTTGTCGTTAGAATTCTAACGCTCACTTCAGACACAACTCTAAATACCGGAGTTAGAAAAATCCCATTGAAAAAATAGGATACGCAGTTGACGTAAGGGGATCTGCGGTATGGAAAAGTCGCGGCTGAAAAGTGAGCGTTAGACCCTTTTTTGAGTGACTCCAAATACCGGAGGTAGCCTAAAACCAGCGTTAGGAGCCTCTAACGCTGGTTTTCACGGCTACCGCCAAACTCCAAATCTAGGCCAGAGTGGGCAAAGTATTTTCTAATAGTAATGGGAGTAATATACCCAGACCAGTTGTTGCCAAATTTTAAAAAATTCTCAGGAGAAAATATTCTCTTAAAAAAAAATTGTTCAAATAGAAAATGCACAGATTAAAATATTTCAGTATTTTTCTTATGAAACTCTCAACAAAAGAAAAGAGCTCTCTCCTATTTGTAGTAAAATGTTAAAAAAAGGTATTAGAGCCACAGTAATTTATCCTGCTAAGTTGAAGGTTTCAGATGGTAATACACTATCGCCTAGATTATGAGTCTTGCGTTAGCCTTAAAAAGCAGCGTTGAGGGGTCCCAACACTGCTTTTTAACACCCACTGGTATTACAAGTCTGGCAGGTACAGGTGTACCGCTCCCTTTTTTTCCGCTACTCGAGCATACCGCAAATCCACTTACGCCAATTGCATATCCTATATTTTCAATGGGATTTTCCTAACGCCGGTATTACGAGTCTTGGAAAAAGTGAGCGGTAAACCCTATCCTGTCAAGACTGATACCGCATTTAAAAGTCAGTAGTTAAGAGTTTTATGGGCTAACGCTGTAACATAAAACTCTTAACTAAAGTGCTAAAAAGTACACTAACACCCATAAACTACCTATTAACCCCTAAACCGAGCCCCCCCCATTGCAAACACCATAATAAAATTTGTAACCCCTAATCTGCCGACCGGACATCGCTGCCACTGTAATAAATATATTAACCCCTAAACTGCCGCACTCCCGCCTCGCAAACACTAGTTAAATTTTATTAACCCCTAATCTGCCATCCCTAACATCGCTGACACCTACCTACATTTATTAACCCCTAATCTGCCGCCCACAATGTCGCCGCTACTATATTAAATGTATTAACCCCTAAACCTAAGTCTAACCCTAACACTCCCCTAACTTAAATATAATTTAAATAAATATACATAAAATTACTACAATTAATTAAATTATTCCTGTTTAAAACTAAATACTTACCTGTTAAATAAACCCTAAGCCATCTTAGGGTTTATTTTTATTTTACAGGCAACTTTTTATTTATTTTACCTAGGTACAATAGTTATTAAATAGTTATTAACGATTTAATAAATACCTAGCTAAAATAAATACAAATTTACCTGTAAAATAAACCCTAACCTAAGTTACAATTACACCTAACACTACACTATAATTAAATTAATTCCCTAAATTAACTACAATTAATTACAATTAAATAAAATAAACTAAAGTACGAAAAACAACAAACACTAAATTACAGAAAATAATAAAATAATTACAAGTTTTTTAAACTAATTACACCTAATCTAATCCCCCTAATAAAATAAAAAAGCCCCCCAAAATAATAAAATTCCCTACCCTATACTAAATTACAAATAGCCCTTAAAAGGGCCTTTTGCGGGGCATTGCCCCAAAGTAATCAGCTCTTTTACCTGTAAAAAAAAATACAATACCCCCCTAATATTAAAACCCACCACCCACACACCCAACCCTACTCTAAAACCCACCCAATCCCCCTTAATAAAATCTAACACTAACCCCTTGAAGATCACCCTACCTTGAGACGTCTTCACCCAACCGGGCAGAAGTGGTCCTCCAGAAGGCCAGTAGTCTTCATCCAGGTGGCATCTTCTATCTTCATCCATCCAGAGCGGAGCGGGTCCATCTTCAATCCAGCCAACGCGAAGCATCCTCTTCAAACGAAGTCCAACTGAAGAATGAAGGTTCCTTTAAGTGACGTCATCCAAGATGGTGTCCCTTCAATTAGAATTCTATCAGTCAATCGGAATTAAGGTAGGAAAAATCCCATTGGCTGATGCAATCAGCCAATAGAATTGAGTTTGCATGACAGATCTGAGACGTGCTCTTCCTCTTAGTTACTGTCTCTAATGAAAAATCCTGAAATAGATGGAGTTTCCTATGGGAGGAGCGTGAAGGAGGTGGTGCACGCTCAAGCTCACCTGTGTGAAGCAGAAACAGCTCTCAGCTCCCAAGTCACAAAGCCTTTTTGCGAGGGATTAACTTTCTATGCCTTGCTCAAGGAAGTAAGATGGTGACTGGAAACTCACTTGATCCCTAAGGGCTGATTGGAACAGCCATTGCCTGGAATCATAAGCCTCTATTTGCAAGCCTCGAAGCTGGGAGAAGGTGCTCTAGAACGACGGCCTGTCTGAATACCGGGAGTCCGCAACTACTTACTGTGGAGAAAGACAAAGCTACCTACATACAGCTGAACGGATAAGGACGCTGCCTAGGAGGAGAGGTATCTCAGCCGTGTCAGCCCCAGTTCAGAAGGAGTAGCAGGCTCCACAAGCCTAAAGCAGCAAAGGTCGAAGGGAATTTGTACCTACTTGAAAGGAGAGAAGTGGTCGGTGAACCCCGGTGCAGCCATCAGGAGACCGTATTGCCCCCCCTCGACAAGCCGGCAAGTAGCTCTGACGTCACAACAGTGCGCCTGGAGGCAGAGGAACCAGATGGATCTAACGGCGTTGCGGAAGGGCTGAGAGAGGCAAAAGGCATCAGAAGCCGCTGATAGAGAGGAAATTACAGGAGTCTCTCAACAGTCTCTCAACAGCTGAGCCGTGAAGACGAAGGGGGGGTAAGTAAAAACTGCAGCAGCTTAATTTTCTTGCTAAAAACTGAGCGGTACAGATCAATGTAGCTTGAGCCAAGCAGGAGCAGGGGATTACTGGTATAACAGTGTCTGGAGAGGTGCAAAGGCTAGGATTTTGTTTCTTTTATTTCCCTTGTCCTTTAGTAGACAGAACCAACGACCAGACTTTTTTTCTTGCTTTTGTCATATAGCCCAAATGAACTTGGATAAAGGGATTAACCTTATATGCCGCCTGAAAGGAAGATCTTTTGCCATAGCAAAAATTTTGTCAAGTAAAGGGGACAATGCAGTAGGCATCACGCTGCAGAAAATTTATTTGTGAGATATAATCAAGGGTCAGAACAAAAATAACATAAGCTTGCAAACACAGTCAAGCTGCGACACCCCAAGGCAAGGCAAGCTACAAAGTGTATAGCAGACTGACTGAGTTATTACAGAGGTTGGCATTGCTACATAATCTACCTGGAATATTAAATCATTACAGGGTATCTCAGAGCTGTAGCAAATTAAAACCCATAAGTCCGCATAAAGCCCACAAAGAATGTTAAGTACTAAAAGACTGTATAAGTAATCTAATCTGTTAAGCCTGTGCTGTATCGAAAAATTGTCTTTGAAAGAGGGTTCATGTTTTGTATGACTTGCCAGGTCTGCACATTAAGCATTATTTTGGGTCTTCATATATTGTGTTAACAACTGCTAAGCTGATAGAATCCACCTGATAAGCTAAGCTTTCACATCGTGTGTTGTTTCTATACTAGGGTGCCGAAGTGTTGAGTTTTTACACACAGCAGTGAATTGCTAAGGGCTGCCTGATATGCTAAAATCTGTATATATTTGTGTAATGCTGGTAAAAGGTACCTGAAACGTGTTGTTTTATATCTTGCTCATAGGTGTGAATAGGGATACATTTCACTAAATTGGTACATCCAGTAACAAGTGGAAAAAACTGTCTAGGACTAGATAAGAGGCTAATAGACTCTGCAGCTCTGTGCAAAAACTGTAAATTATAAAGTATTAAACTATCTCTTCGGATAAAGAGGTAGAAGAAGGCCAGAAGGTTTAAGTTGGGCCTCCGCATATCAGGCTAAACAGAATAATTAAGTAATAGCCCCAGACAGTCAAGTACCATCAGCCAGGGTTAAAGACACAGAAGCTATCTGTTTTGAGTAGTCTTTATACTACTGTGTCGTGCAGAAAGGGGGTAGCTGAACCATTAAGCCTTCATAAACTGAGCCAGATTAAATAAGGTCACAAGAGCAGTCAAACACACACACTTAGGTGCTAAGTTGAGGACTGAATAAAGAATAGCTTTAATTAGCCGACCCAATGGAGAAATTTATTACAAATTCTAAAAATAAATCTCCAGCTATGCCTCCAAGGAGGGATAGAAAACCAAAGTCCTCACAAGAAAACATGCAAGAAGTAACTATAAGGAGCCCTGATCTTAATGTAGAGAAACAACTAACAACGAATCAGCTGGCGGAACTGATTCTGCCCCAATTCGAAATGGTGAAGAGTGAAATTTCAGAATTATCAAATGAAATAAAACAATTTTCAAACAGACTTACTGAAATAGAATCCAGAATCTCAAACGTAGAAGATAGACATTTTACACAAGAAGCAGTTATAGATACACATTCAGATGAGATCAAGATATTAAAAGCTAAAATTGAGGACCTCGAGGATAGGTCCAGGCGGAGTAATGTACGTGTAATAGGGCTCCCAGAGTCAGGAGAATTTGAGGACCTCTTATTATTCAGTGCTCAAACACTACCCAAACTATTAGGCCTACAAGTAGTAGATGGGAGCTTTCAGGTGGAAAGAGCACACAGGGTTGGTATAGTAAGGCAAACAAAAGACGGCAGTGCACGACCAAGAATGGTCATGATAAAATACCTAAATTTCCAAGACAAAGTAAAAATTATGCAAAAGTATAGACAAGCCCAAACACTCACTATAAACACTAAGCAGATTCTCTTATTTCAAGACTTTTCCTTGGAAACGTCAACAAAGAGGCGTGCTATGGCACCATTCTGCTCAGGTCTAATCAGGGCAGGGTTGAAAGCAACCATGAAATACCCAGCGAAAATTACAGTATTGGGCATGGATGGGGTCATAGCACTGAACACAATTGAGGATGCAAAAGAGTTTTGTAGAGAAAATAACATTGAAGTATAATGTAACTCCTAGAATTCATTAGCTATTTTAGGAAAGAGAGAATGCAATGGAGGTATCACCAAAAGGACAGGAAGGGAAGGGGGGATATGGGGGAGAGGGACTTTTCTTTTTTCTTTCTTTTTTTTTTTTTTTTTTTCGAAGTAATGATTAAATTTAGGAAAAATGAATAGTTCATTAAAGTTAATTTCATGGAATGTGGGCGGAATAACATCACCCATTAAGCGAAAAAATATTCTCAAAGAAGCCAAGAAGCATAAGCCAGACATTATATTCTTACAAGAATTGCACCTGAAAAAAGCAGAGATAGGAAAGTTAAAAACAAACTGGATAGCTGAGATTGTCGCAACACCATGTGAGAAACGTAAGAGAGGGGTCGCGATCATGATGGGAAGAGATCTATCGTACTCACTTATTAAGCAAGAACTAGACTCAGAAGGGAGGTACATAGTGTTACAATTAAATATAGATGATAAGACCTGGACGTTATGCAATTTATATGCCCCAAATAACTGGGATACAAAGTTTTGGGAAAAGATGAAGCAGGTCCTAACCCCCCACATCGGGCAGAATTTGATCGTAGCAGGGGACTTCAATAGTACAATGTGCCCGGACCTAGATAGATATAAAATCCGGAGGAGAGCGGCCAATCTTAGGGAAGCTAAGCAATTGCAGAGCTTCACACGTATACTAAAATTACATGACGCATGGCGCATTCAGCATCCAGATGCTCGTGAATTCACATGCGAATCGGGTGCCCACAAAAATTTTTCTCGAATTGACATGTTCCTATTAGATGAGCAGGTTATGAGAAATCAAGTTGATTCTCAGATTTCGGAAATAATCTTATCTGACCATGCGATTGTTGGCCTAAGGATTATGTTGCGTGTTCCCCCTAAGAAAGCAGTAAATACTTTTCGCTTTCCGCATTATATGAACAAAAATGCACATTTTGTAAATTGGCTAAAGCAAAAATGGAGAGAATACTCCATTCAAAATAAAGAGTACGATAATAAAACTGAGATATTTTGGGAGGCAGGTAAAGCGGTTATTCGTGGGGAGGTGAAAGCATACATGATTAAAAGAAGCAGGAAAAATAGGGCGAGAGAAACACAGCTTTCAAACCAACTTAGAAACAACTATGCAAAATATCTCAGAATACCCAATAAGGAGAACTGGGATAAATACAAAATAGCAAGAGTAGAAAGGGAATGTTTTTTAAAGAAGATCGGAGCGCAGGAAGAGCTAAGAAACAGGGCCACATTTCAGGGCTGTCAGGGTATATCGGCCAAACACCTGGCTAGACTGATCAAATTCAGGAAGAAATCAAACCAAATTCTTGCTATTAGAACAGGAGGGAAACTTTCTACGAATAAAGAGGAAATTAGCAGCACATTCTTTAATTACTATAGTAATTTATATGCTAGGGAGGAAGTGAACGAGACGCAAAAAGAGCTGTTCTGGCTGGGGTTAGACATCCCTCAAATCTCTCAGGAAGCGTTACAGACCATTAATGCTCCTATCACTGAAGCAGAGATATTAGATACTATAAAAAAGGCGAAATCCGGTAAGGCCCCAGGGCCAGATGGTTTATCGGCAGAGTTTTACAAAATTATGGCAACGGAGATATCTGCCACCTTAACTAAACTATTCAACAAATATTATCTGCAGAAAGATATGAAGTCAATCTATTTTTCTGACTCAGTAGTGACTTTAATTCATAAAAAAGATAAGGACCTAACTAATGTAGCGTCGTACCGCCCAATTTCGCTCCTAAATCAGGACTACAAAATTTTAATGTCTCTGATAGCGGATAGAATTAAAAAATCTATTACGGAAATTATACACCCTGACCAGGCAGGTTTTATTCCAGGGAGAAACTCAGTTCGGAATATGCGCAGAGTCCTCACTACCATCGACTACCTCCATCGGGTCGACCAGGACGCCGGAAATAAACTTTACCCTGAAGATATAGCATTACTTACCGTGGATGCGGAAAAAGCTTTTGACTCAATTATATGGGATCATCTTATAAATTCATTAAGAAAGTTTGGCTTTTCCGGCGCCCTGGTGGACCTGATCGGGTTAGTATACAATAAACCTAGATCCCAACTTCTTATTAATGGTGAGTTATCTCAGAATATTATTTTGGGCAAAGGAACACGACAGGGGTGCCCCTTATCACCATTACTTTTCGATATTGCATTGTAACCATTAGCTATATATCTAAGAAGGACCCTTCCTCCGGTCCTGCTAGGGAAACAGCAGGTATCTATATCATTATACGCAGATGATTTACTAATATTTTTACAAGATACGAAACAGAATATACCACGTTTTATGCAGATATTAGATATATTTAGCTCATTTTCTGGGTACAAAATTAACATCAGCAAATCAGAAATTTTGTGGATTATAAAAAAAAGAAATAGCTATGCAGATATGTTTAAAGAAGTAAAAAGTATTAAGTACTTAGGGATAAAGATCAGCAAGAATCCGGCACACTGGTATCAGCTCAATTATAAAGAAATTTTTCAGAAGTTACATCATGATCTAGCAAAGTGGAATCTATATTATCTATCTATCTTGGCCCGTATAAATGTGATAAAAACCATTATATTCCCCAAATTTTTATTTTTGCTACAGAATTTACCATTATTATTGCATAAGAAAGATATTAATAGTTTCAATAAGGCATGTGCTTTATTCATTTGGGGGAAAAAGACTTCACGTATTGCATTTAGCAAGCTCACCCAGGAGAAGCAGTTTGGGGGTTTCTCGTGTCCTAACATTAAATATTACAATATAGTTTCTCTGGTCAAATTCGGGGTGGACTGGCTCAGCAGAGCAGATTATGTTACATATTACGAACTGGAAACGGAATTAATTAAACCATTCAATCTGCAGGCTGTGCTCCATTATCCATATAAACAATTACCAAGCAATGTAAGCGAATTAAATACAATCGCAAACATAGTGCTTGCGTGGCAGAAATTTTGGAAATTACTTGGGACAGAATACCAGATCTCCAGATTGCTTCCGATTTGTGGCAGCCCAGCATTTTCACCAGGCTACAGTAACAAAATATTTCATATGTGGAAGAACATAGGCCTGATTTATGTATCTCAACTGAAAGAACCTCAAACTGGGATAATCAGATCCTTTGCAAATTTGGCGAGCGAATATAATCTGCCATCTCAACATTTTTATGCATATCTACAGGCTCGCCATCTTATAAATGACTATGAAAAAAGGCTCGGTGAGAACTGGGCGCAAACAAATATTGAGGCAGGTATTACGTTATACAAAGCAGGCATTAGATCAATATCAATTTGGTATCAGTATATCATGACCCAGGAAGGCGAACTGCATATTAATCAGATCAAACAGAGATATGCAATTTACTTTCCACACATCCAAGATAATGATATAATAGATAGTCTAAAAAGAACAGCAGAGGCAACATATAGAATTAATTTGAGAGAATCCCAGTACAAGGTTGTCAATAACTTTTATCTAACCCCAGCCAGAATTGCTAAATGGTCTCAACTTCAGGTAGCCTGTCCTAAATGCCATAAGGTTAATGCGGACCTACTGCACTATCTTTGGGGATGTCCCAAGATTGTACAATTTTGGAATAAGATCCAATACTGGATAAATAAAAAAATAGGAGCTACGATAGAATTGGGAGCAAAACATATATTTTTTCTATACCCATCCCAAAACAAGGGAGACAGATTATTCATAAACACTGCAATTTTGATAGCTAGAAATCAAATATGTAAAATATGGAAGCAAAAGACTCCCCCTTCTATAGCGGAATTTGCAAATCATATGAGAAGCCAGATTTTCCTAGAGATAATCGGACTGGATAAAGAGGTAGATAAACAGATTAATATATTTTTTAAGAAGTGGAAAGCCTATATCCACGGAGAACCTATAACAATACAACATTACATTCTTTCTCCCTTTCAAAACTCGATACCCTTTTTAGAATTAACTTTAGACGGCTCAGTACCTCCAAACTGGTTACACAGATAATAAGACAGGACTGTTATGTGTTTTTTTTTTTGTTTTTGTTTTTTTTTTCTCCCTCTTCCCCCTCTATCCCCCCCCCCCCCCCTCTGGGGCAGCAATACTAATTTTCTTTGAGTTTTCGTGAGACAATTTAGAGTCTACTCTATTATATGATAAGACAGATTATACGTAGCATCTACACAGGATATAGATTAGTTCAATATAAAGACTAAGTAGGAAAACTCAAGACACTGGTTCAGGAACAGATTAAAATATTTTAGATGGAAAAGATTGGGATTGAGTGTTCCTAAAGCGAATGTAAGAAATTAGATAAAAGGCATTGGTGGGAGAAGCTAAGATATTCCAGTAAATTTGATTAGCAATAACTGGAAAAATAAGTAAAGGACAGGTAACACAGAATGGTGTCATTTCATTTTTATTTCTTCTTTGTCTGTATATGAAATAGATGTATTATTTGTATTTTTCTGAGATGAACCGTATTGTATTGTTTTTCTTTCTGTAGCTTCACCCCCAATAATAAAAAAGAATTTAAAAAAAAAAAAAGAATTGAGTTTGCATTCTATTTCCTGATTGGAACAGCCTATAGAATGCAAGCTCATCCAATCCAGGCAGAAGAGGACCTCCAGATGGGCAGAAGTCTTCATCCAGGCGGCATCTTCTATCTTCATCCATCCGGAGCGGAGCGGGTCCATCTTCAATCCAGCCGACGCGGAGCATCCTCTTCAAACGAAGTCCAACTGAAGAAAGAAGGTTCCTTTAAGTGACGTCATCCAAGATTGCATCCCTTCAATTAGAATTCTATGAGCCAATCGGAATTAAGGTAGGAAAAATCCTATTGGCTGATGCAATCAGCCAATAGAATTGAGTTTGCATTCTATTTCCTGATTGGAACAGCCTATAAAATGCAAGCTCATCCAATCCAGGCAGAAGAGGACCTCCAGATGGGCAGAAGTCTTCATCCAGGTGGCATCTTCTATCTTCATCCATCCGGAGCGGAGCGGGTCCATCTTCAATCCAGCCGACGTGGAGCATCCTCTTCAAACGAAGTCCAACTGAAGAAAGAAGGTTCCTTTAAGTGATGTCATCCAAGATTGCGTCCCTTCAATTAGAATTCTATGAGCCAATCGGAATTAAGGTAGGAAAAATCCTATTGGCTGATGCAATCAGCCAATAGAATTGAGTTTGCATTCTATTGCCTGATTGGAACAGCCTATAGAATGCGAGCTCAATCCTATTGGCTGATTGGATCAGTCAATAGGATTGAACTTCAATTCTATTGGTTGATTACATCAGCCAATAGGATTTTTCCTACCTTAATTCCGATTGGCTGATAGAATTCTATCATCCAATCGGAATTGAAGGGGCGCCATCTTGGATGATGTCAATTAAAGGAACCTTCATTCTTCAGTTGGACTTCGTTTGAAGAGGATGCTCCGTGTCGGCTGGATTAAAGATGGACCCGCTCCGGATGGATGAAGATAGAAGATGCCGCCTGGATGAAGACTTTTGCCTGTCTGGAGGTCCTCTTCTGCCCGGATCGGATGAAGACTTCTGGCTGTCTGGAGGACCACTTCTGCCCAGTTGGGTGAAGACATCTCAAGGTAGGGTGATGTTCAAGGGTTTAGTGTTAGTTTTATTAAGGGGGGATTGAGTGGGTTTTAGAGTAGGGTTGGGTGTGTGGGTGGTGGGTTTTAGTGTTGGGGGGTATTGTATCTTTTTTTACAGGTAAAAGAGCTGATTACTTTGGGGCAATGCCCCGCAAAAGGCCCTTTTAAGGGCTATTTGTAATTTAATATAGGGTAGGGAAATTTATTATTTTGGGGGGCTTTTTTATTTTATTAGGGGGATTAGAATAGGTGTAATTAGTTTAAAAAAATTGTAATTATTTTTTTATTTTCTGAAATTTAGTGTTTGTTGTTTTTCATACTTTAGTTTATTTAATTTAATTGTAATTAATTGTAGTTAATTTAGGGAATTAATTTAATTATAGTGTAGTGTTAGGTGTAATCGTAACTTAGGTTAGGGTTTATTTTATAGGTAAATTTGTCTTTATTTTAGCTAGGTAGTTATTAAATAGTTCAAAATAGTAGAATACAGCAGCACAAAGCATGAAGAGTCTTCAGGGCAAAAAACGTAAAAATAAAAATACCTTTATTGTAACATGGTTAAAATAGTACAACACCAAACTCCCTGACTAGTTTCATGCTCAGTTGAGCACTTAATCATAGGGTGAGTTTGGTAGGTGTTAACTCCCCCTATTTAAAGGGACAGACACACCTATTAGTGAAAAAATAAAACATAATACAAATATATATAAAAAATACAAATGTATATGTATACATCACAAGAATTATTCAATGTGGTGTCATTTGAACATTATATTGATGCCAAGAAAATTCCCAGTGGTCTATGGATTAAGAAGTATCCATCTTTTGATCTTGAAAATCCTGATTTGATGGATGAATGGAATGAGGCATTAACAACATGTTCATTAACACTGATGGACATTGTTAACAGAAGTAAGATTTTCAAAAGGGGTAAATTAAAGGAGGAAATATTAATTGTGAAGAGTGATCTTAAAGTATTGAAATCTGATGATAAGTATAAAGAATATAAAACCACTTTGAAAAATAAAATAAAGAAATTAGATGAAGAATTGGCTAAGAGAAAAGGCACAAAATTTAGTTGTGACCTGGAAGATTATGCCAACAATAAAGTATACAACTGGTCACAATTCCAACACAAACCCAGAGGACAACATTTTAAAAGAGGTTTTGGAAAAAACAAGAAGAAAAAAACTCCTCAAAAACAGAATATAGCTAACGATGATCAAGATGGAGCCTCCAATGTGGTCCCCAAGTCCATATTGAAGAAAAAGGGTGAACGAAGAGTGGTGTTTTCTTCTACAGAGAACTCTGAGCAAGCTTCAAACTTGTCGGATGACAGTAGAGCATCTGCTCCTCTTTCTATTTCCTATTCCTCTTCATCCTCTTCTTCTCTACTTTCCTCTTCTTCTTTTTCCTCCTGTTCTTCCATTCCTTTACAGGTTTCTGATTGAGGGGGCCAGAGTGGTCCCGAAGAAGGCGAAAGGGATGTTCAATATAAAGTCAAAGAGAATTCGGAAATCCCTTTAGGAAAAAAATCAGACGAGCTGGGAGGAGAAGCAAGAAAATCAGGAAGGAGGGTCAAGTCAAACAAGAGGGACTAACTGTTCTTAACTTGTCTGATATTACTTTAACTTCTGAACAAACAGCTTTATTATCTAGAGGATTGGGTTTTGCACCTACAAACACCTTTTCGGCATTCAAAACAATATTGGATGTCAATAGATTTGTCAGAAAGTTGACCTTGAAAAGGTATTTTTCGGCACAAAACCGTAGCTCTGATATAGATCTTGCAGAGGCTAATAACACTAATGAGTATGTTGCAACAGGGGAATATATTAACCAGTTGTTGAATTTTGAAGACAATATTTTGCTGCAAAATCTTAGTGAAATGGAGGGTGAACATGGTTTACAGGATAGAGATATTCCAGCCCCAATTAAGCATTCCTCCCGGTTTTATCCTACCCAGTTTAGGGGATCTGCATTGAATTTATTTCAGAAAAAAGTTGAGAAAGAGATATTGGCATTGGAAGATGGTGTGAAACAGAAAAAAAAGAGGGAATATAATTTGACACAAAAAGAAAGAGCTGCATTAATCTCTCTTGAAAGTAATGATCAAATTGTTATCTGTAACTCGGATAAGGGTGGGAATGTGGTCATTCTTAACAAGAGCGACTACATTCTAGAGAGTAATAGACAGCTGTGTGACTCAAATACGTATAGGAAGATCAGCTCTAATCCTACATTTTTATTTAGGACAAAATTGATGAGATTGTTGGAACAAACTGTTGCTATTGGACTCCTCACCAGAAAACAGGTAGAGATGTTGGTTCCAGAGAATCCACAGATTCCTATTTTCCACTATCTCCCAAAAACTCACAAGAGTATGACCCAACCTCCGGGACGTCCCATCATCTCGGGGATTGGGTCTCTCTTTGAACCCATTTCAGAATGGATAGATTCGATTTTGCAGCCCCTGGTGAGGAATCTAAAAGCTATCTTAGAGATTCCACACATTTATTGCAGTCGTTGAAATTATTCAAATGGGAAAAGGATTACAAATGGGTAGTGGTGGACGCCACTGCGCTGTATTCCAGCATCCTACATCATATGGGCGTGCAAGCCATCAGGTATTTCTTTGATGGTCACACCAGGTTTACTGAAGAGACTAAGTTGGTCTTGTGCGAGATTATTGATTTCTTGCTCAAGCACAACTTTTTTATGTTTAACAAAGAATTCCACATACAGATTTGCGGAACGGCCATGGGGGCTAAATTTGCTCCCTCGTTCACAAATCTGTATGTGGGATGTTGGGAGATATTTGTATTCTTCTGATAACCCATTTAAGAGTCAGGTCATCTTTTATATGCGCTTTATAGATGATCTGATCTTTGTGGTTAAGGAACCATTTGATCATAAAAGTTTTCTCACCTACCTAGGTCATAATGGATTTAATCTCAGTTTTGTAGGTGATACATATGGAACCGTAGCGAACTTTCTTGATTTGAATTTAGAGGGAGACGTGGATTTGGGAATGGTCATTAGTGATACATTTAGAAAAAGCACAGCAGGCAACACAATCCTGCATGCGAAATTGTGTCACCCTCCCCACTTAGTGCGCTCAATTCCAAGAGGTCAACTAATGAGATTGCGTAGGAATACCAACTCTGATGCTTTATTTGATGATCAGGCTAGAGCATTGATTGAGCATTTAAAATTGAGGGGATATGATGAATCTCAACTTTATCATTGTTATAATGAGGTGAGGTCTAAATCACAACTGGAGTTGGTCCAGGGGTCTGGTAAACAGAGTACTGTAACTCAAGATACTGTGGTTTTTTTCGACCGAATACTCAAGCCAGTATAATCAAGTTTGTTCTATTCTGAGGAAAAATCTTCATCTATTGAATGAAGATGAGACCTTGAGGTCATATACTGGCAAGTGTAAATTTGTGTCAAAAAGACCACCAACACTACCTTCAAAATTGTCTCCTAGCTTGGTTTGCTCAGAACGTACAGATTGGAGTGATTGGATCAAAAGGAAAGGGACCTATAAGTGTGGCTATGGTCCATGTATCACCTGTGGTTTTATAAGTGTAGGCAATGGTTTTAAAAGCACACAAACGGGAGAAGAATTTATGCATAAATTTTATGCTAACTGCAGAACATCTTTTGCAGTATTTCTTCTTGAGTGCAATTATTGTAACCTACAATACACAGGTCAAACAACCAGAGAACTACGGTCTAGGATTAGGGAGCATATTAGAGACACTAAGGAATATGTGAAGGAGTCTGCAGTAGCAAGACATTTTAATCAAACACATATGACTAATGTCTTTAATATGAAGGTACAAGTGATTGATCGCATCATGTTCCCACCTAGGGGAGGTGATAGGTGTAAACTATTGTTGAAACGGGGGCGGAGCTTGGCCGCTTTGAGAGATGGCCACACATTGAACAAGCTCCTAGGCCCAACGCATCAGCCCTTACCATTACGGCCGATTAACACAGCTCAAGGACCCGCTGCTGGGGGACAATACACAACTCGACACACATACTTGATATTGGGAAGAAGGAATACCGCCCACGCACATACTGGAGGGCGCAACCTAAACAGACCTCAGCTAGGCCTATAACTCGATGCAGGCGCCACGGCACGGAAAGGCAAGCCGCACTTAGCATCGGATCAAACCACACATCTCCAGCAGGTAAGAAAAGGGGATAAGAGACACGCAGGACACATTAACATTATAAAATTAGAGCACGCTACCCAAAACGGACTGCTGAACTATAGATAAGCCACACTGCAGTGGAAAGAAAAGAAAATAAGCAAATAAATAAAAAATAAAACGAAGCAAAACTACAAAGCCTAACATATCATGCCAGGACGCAGGCCTAGCAAGCCAGAGGGCCATACAAATATAAAAACAATGCAACAATACCTGAAGCACGCAGAAGCAACACCAGTAACCCCTACATTGGATTTAAATGATAGCCCCAATGCAGGAGGGACCTCTCAAACACAAAGGGGACTTAAAATTACTTTGCACTAAAGAAGATATAAAAGAAATGATGACAGAGGTAAAAGGATGGTATGGAGACATGAAAAAAGACATACTAAAAGTGACTAAAAGAGTGTCAACACTAGAAGAGAGCCACAACACAACTTATAATGATGTCCAGCACCTCTCCCGCCTGGTATATGACCAGGAGGAAACAATTCATCATTTATTGGAAAAAGTGGAGGACCTGGATAACAGGGGGAGAAGGAATAACCTCCACATCCGGGGAATTCCTGAAACCATACTACCAGTGGCACTAGAGGGATGTTTGCAGGACCTTTTTAGAACAGTAAAGGGGGACAGTAACGCACCAGAGGTACCAATCGAGAGAGCCCACAGGGAACTAAGGGAACTAAGGGCCAAACCACCCCCCAAAGCCCCACCCAGAGACATAGTGCTTAAGCTGCAGCATCATAAGGATAGAGAAGAAATCTTAAAATGCTCCAGACAAAAACAAAACATGACTCATGCGGGCTTTAAAATACAAATTTTTGCAGATCTCAGCCCAGCGACTTTGCAAAAAAGGAGGGAACTCCATTTCATAACCTCTGTGCTTCGAGATCAAAATATTATATACCGCTGGGGATTCCCGGTGAGCATCATAGCATCAAGAGGGGACACCACAGTAGTCTATAAGACACCAGAAGATCTACAGCGATTCTGCAAGGCTCTACGGATATTCATTGCACCACCTGGCTTAAGAACAACACCCCAAGCAACCGCCACAGCAACTTCGGATGAGGAAGCCTCCACATCAGCTAGCCCCCCAGAAGATGACATAAACCCACAAGGGGGGGGCTGCGGATCTCAGAAGAAACTCAAGGGACAATACTTAAATAACTATTTTCTCCTGGCAGATGGGACTTTCAATAATCTGACAAAGACACAGGTCGTATAATGTATATATTTCTTACTGTTTTTGTATTGGGCTTGATGGTTGGGATGCTTACCTCACTGTTTAGGAGAACACTTGTTATACTTCACTGTTACAAATATATTGTATTAATAGGTGGAAAATTCTGAATAGGTTCAACTGTTTATCTGTAATACGACAGATCACCTATTCCCAGACCCTATAAATTGAAATCACCAATCACATAAAAAGTCTACACACCCTCTTGGTCACTCCTTGTAGCCTTGGGAAAGCCCTGATACTTTCTTATATCACCTTGGGCGGCAGAGACATAACAATGCAGACCAGACCTCTTACATTGATCACCATCAACGCCAAAGGCTTAAATAGCCCCACGAAAAGATCAATAGCTTTTAGTCAACTACACAGAGACTCAGGAGACATTATTTTCATCCAAGAAACACACTTTAAAAAAGGCCGAGAACCTAAGCTAATTAACAACAGATATAGAACATCCTTTTTAGCCTCAGGGGACTCAAAGAAAGGTGGAGTGGGTATATTTATCAGAAATTCAGTCACATTTCAGCCTTCCCACGTAGAAAAAGACACGGGGGGAGATACATCCTAGTGATAGGACTCCTGTACGGTCAGCCAGTCACCCTGGTTTGCGTGTAACTCCCGAACCAGGAGCAACACCTACTGCTCAAACAGTTAGGATACAAACTGTTAGAACTCTCCAGGGGCACACTGTTCCTGGGGGGGCGACCTAAATCTACCCCTGGATCCTACTAGAGACACTTCCAGCGGTAGATCCAGCACCCCAGCCAGAGTTATTAAGGCAGCTAACACACAGCTCAGACTGCTAAGACTACATGACATTTGGAGGACAGCGAACCCAGACACAAGGGACTACACCTTTTATTCGCACCCACACCAGGTATACACTAGGATTGATTACCTCATGACCGACCAAATTGGATTGGCAAGGATTATTGACTCTAAAGTACTCTCACTAACATGGTCAGACCATGCACCGGTGCAATGCACCCTTGACTGGCCTGACAAACCGGATCTCCAGTACACATGGAAACTAGATGAACAGGTACTTGATCACCCATTAATCAGGATGGAAATAGACACTGCACTAGGACACTACTTCAGAGAGAACATTGCAGCAGACACCTCCAACACTATATCATGGGAGGCACACAAGTGCGTTATCCGGGGGGAATTCATAAAATACAAAGCTAGGGAAAAAAGGTCAAACAGGCAATTTCTGAACTCCACCTTGGCCCAAATTAGGTATTGGGAAAAAGAGCATAAAAGAGAGCCGTCCTCAAGTAAAATACATGAGTCACTTACCCAGGCGAGAAATGACCTACACAATCATCTCCTCCAAAAGTATCAACAGCAATCTATATTTCTAAAACAAAAATATTTTGACATAAATGATAAGGTGGGAACCTCTCTGGCAAGAGCTCTCAGGTGTAGACAGCTAGGGTCACACATATATCACATCAGGGACGACAATGGGCACATTCACAAAGATAGCAAGAACATTGCAGAGACATTGAGGAGATATTATGAGAAACTATATAACATTGAAAACCTGAGCACACAGTCAGACATAGAAAAGTTTTTGTCCGGAATACATCTCTCCATCCTCGAATTAGAGGAATCTGAATCATTAGACTTACCAATTACTACGGAGGAGGTAAAACAAGCGATTAAAAGCATGCCAAATGGAAAAAGCCCAGGCCCAGACGGCCTGGGGATAAAATACTATAAAACATACTTACATCATGTTCTTTCCCCACTCACCTCACTTTTTAACTCATTACTAACAGAGGGAGGTTTTTCAGGCCAGATGCTCACGGCACACATCACGGTACTCCCTAAGCCAGGCAAAACACCAGACAGACCCGAAAATTTCCACCCTATTTCACTTCTCAATTCGGACATAAAGATCTATGCAAAGATTCTGGCCACGAGAATTAACAAATTTCTACCCAAATTAGTGCACCCTGACCAGGTGGGATTCGTGCCGGGAAGAGAGGCTAAGGACAACACTCTAAAAATCTTGCAATTGACCACACATGCCCAGCAACAGGAGCTGCCAGTGGCCCTTGTGTCCACAGATGCTGAAAAAGCCTTTGACAGGGTCCACTGGCAGTTCCTCAGAGCAACACTTAGACACATGGGGTTCAGTGATGCCTTTATACACCAAATTTTTGCGCTATATGAAGCACCCACGGCTCAGGTCAAGGTAAATAATCTCATGTCAGATAAATTCATTATCCGCAATGGAACCCGTCAGGGTTGCCCCTTATCCCCAGTCTTATTTGGCCTCACAGTAGAAGTGCTTGCCCAAAAACTGCGGGAGAGCACACAAGTCACAGGTCTTACAGTGGGTGACACAGACCATAAGGTAGCCCTATACGCTGATGACATTATGCTCATCCTCACCAACATAGACACTGCATTGACTGGAGCCTTAAACATATTTGAGGAGTATGGGAGGATATGTAACTTCCACTTGAACCTTAACAAATCTGAAATACTCAACATCACTTACGACCCAGAAGTACTAAATAAGCTGCTATGTAAATGCCCCCTTAGAAGACAACAGGTAAAAATGAAGTATCTGGGAATCTACATATCCCCAGACCCACAGATAATATTTCAAAGTAATTATAAATCTCTTGAGAGTGCCATTGTGGCAGATCTCTCTAGCTGGAAAAATAAAAAAATATCCTGGCTAGGCCGGATTAATGTCATAAAAATGAACATCCTGCCCAGAATCCTGTATGTACTGCAGACCGCCCCTGTACCACTCCCCCTAGGCTTCCTAGACAAACTTCAGGCGCATATTGAAAGATACATCTGGGGAGAGATCAGACCCATAATAGCAAAGCACACAATGTACTACCCAAGAGATAGAGGGGGACTTGGAGTACCCAACCTGACTGTGTACAAGCAGGCTATCAACTTGCAACGGCTCCTTGAGTGGTGCCAAAATGACACACAGAAATGTTGGGTGCAATTGGACTGTGACATTATGGAAACTGATAATGCAGGCATGTCAGCTTGGTTGAGTGCGAGCAATAGACACAGAGCAGTGACAGAATATCCACTATTGTCTGAATTTTACAGCACGTGGGATAAACTACTTAACACCTCAACGAACATATCTTCTATCCATTCCCCCCTGACTCCTATATGCAGCAACCCGGAATTACCATGGAATCTCAAGCATCCATGCAGGGAGAGACGGACGCCAATAAGAGGGAGGTCACTCCTGACCTTCCTCTCGGGCAAAAAGCTGAAACCACTGACAGAAATATGGGAAACACTTGAGGACAGAAGTATGAACTGGTTTTCACATGCTCAAATGTCTCATTTTCTTAGCACACACCAACACAGGGAACAATTCACCAGACAAATGACAACGTTTGAAACATTGTGCTCACGGGACACCCCCACTAGACATGCCATATCCCTTCTCTACAAGGCACTCCTCACTCCAGACAAACACACACTTCCCTCATACACCAAGTTGTGGGAGGAGGAGCTAAACATTGACATTTCACCCCAAGAGTGGTGGAGGGCATTTGAAGACACAAAAAAGGCCTCAATTTCAGCCAGGATACAGGAGTCTAGTTATAAGTTTCTCTCAAGATGGTATCTTACACCTAGCAGGCTACAACACATATACAAAATGGCGAATGGGAAGTGCTGGAGAGGCTGTGGGGAGGAGGGTACACCGACACACATTTGGTGGAATTGCCCTGGTCTGGACGCCTATTGGGTGGAGATTCTCACACACACCTCCAGAGCAGTAGGGAAGACAATCCCAAATGACCACAAAATACTCCTTTATCTCTCCCTCCCTAGAATTGAGAACAAGGCTCTAAGAGCCTTACTGTTGGTCATGCTCAACAGCGCAAAACTACTCATACCGCAAAAATGGAAAACAAGGGCTGCTCCAAATATAACAGAGTGGAAAAAACAAGTAGATACTCTGATACAACTAGAGAGGTATCACCACATGCAGAGGGGGACCATAGATATCCATGAACTCATGTTGCTGGAATGGACACAATATAGGGATCAAATCAGATAGTGCAGAAACCTTACCAAGATGAGAAATCGTCTGCCAAAACACAACACCACCTGAGCTTTTAGTAAGTCTTTATATAACTTTGACTTTGAAGGACACAAGTGTTAGACACAGGTATACTCACAAGCCACCTAGACTAACATTGTTATATGCCAACCGTACAAGATTAATATGGCTTTTGCATTTGTTCTTAATGAGATTGATTAATGTTGAAGACATCAGTTAGTTATTATCTTTATTTTTACAAATATCCTGTTGATATTACTACTGAGTTTTAGATATGTTTTAAAAATTATATAGGAGCATAAAAAGAAAAAGAGGACTGAATGTACAATCTCTATTTTGCTGCATTTAACTACTGTAACAACTATTTGTTTTTTTGGAATGCTTTGAACTGTATGTTTAATACTTTGTCCTCAATAAAAATATTTTCAAAAAAAAAAAAAAAAAAAAAAAAAAAAACTATTGTTGAAACAAGAGTTATATTAGATTTATAAACTTAGGACCATCACTCCCCTAGGTTTGAACCGTGAATGGGACATGAGTTACTTTGTGGAGTGACTTCTGTTCTATTCTTTTTTGGTCATTACCATATATACAGATTTGTACATAATAAAATATCTTAGCTTTTTGGAATACTATGCCCTAAATATACTAAGTACAAATTAATTATTATTATTATTTTATCATCATGAAAATAATTTACAGTATCATTTAAACAATTATATTTATTATGAAGTTCAGTGATATTGTAACTTTGTACTTATGTTAGGTTAAAATATCCATATCAACTTTTGAGGTTGTTTAACATCTGCTTAAACATATGCTTAATTTAGAAATGTTTATTTGTATTGGGCATATTCAGGCCTAGATTTGGAGTTTGGCGGTAAAAGGGCTGTTAACGCTCCGCGGGCTTTTTTCTGGCCGCACCATAAATTTAACTCTGGTATCGAGAGTTAAAACAAATGCTGCGTTAGGCTCCAAAAATGGAGCGTAGAGCATTTTTACCGCAAATGCAACTCTCGATACCAGAGTTGCTTACGGACGCGGCCGGCCTCAAAAACGTGCTCGTGCACGATTCTCCCATAGGAAACAATGGGGCTGTTTGAGCTGAAAAAAAACCTAACACCTGCAAAAAAGCAGCGTTCAGCTCCTAACGCAGCCCCATTGATTCCTATGGGGAAACACTTCCTACGTCTGCACCTAACACCCTAACATGTACCCCGAGTCTAAACACCCCTAACCTTACACTTATTAACCCCTAATCTGCCGCCCCCACTATCGCTGACCCCTGCATATTTTTTTTAACCCCTAATCTGCCGCTCCGTAAACCGCCGCAACCTACGTTATCCCTATGTACCCCTAATCTGCTGCCCTAACATCGCCGACCCCTATGTTATATTTATTAACCCCTAATCTGCCCCCCACAACGTCGCCGACACCTACCTACACTTATTAACCCCTAATCTGCCGAGCGGACCTGAGCGCTACAATAATAAAGTTATTAACCCCTAATCCGCCTCACTAACCCTATCATAAATAGTATTAACCCCTAATCTGCCCTCCCTAACATCGCCGACACCTACCTTCAATTATTAACCCCTAAACTTCCGATCGGAGCTCACCGCTATTCTAATAAATGGATTAACCCCTAAAGCTAAGTCTAACCCTAACACTAACACCCCCCTAAGTTAAATATAATTTTTATCTAACGAAATAAATTAACTCTTATTAAATAACTTATTCCTATTTAAAGCTAAATACTTACCTGTAAAATAAATCCTAATATAGCTACAATATAAATTATAATTATATTATAGCTATTTTAGGATTAATATTTATTTTACAGGCAACTTTGTAATTATTTTAACCAGGTACAATAGCTATTAAATAGTTAAGAACTATTTAATAGTTACCTAGTTAAAATAATAACAAATTTACCTGTAAAATAAATCCTACCCTAAGATATAATTAAACCTAACACTACCCTATCAATAAAATAATTAAATAAACTACCTACAATTACCTACAATTAACCTAACACTACACTATCAATAAATTAATTAAACACAATTGCTACAAATAAATACAATTAAATAAACTAGCTAAAGTACAAAAAATAAAAAAGATCTAAGTTACAGAAAATAAAAAAATATTTACAAACATAATAAAAATATTACAACAATTTTAAACTAATTACACCTACTCTAAGCCCCCTAATAAAATAACAAAGCCCCCCAAAATAAAAAATTCCCTACCCTATTCTAAATTAAAAAAGTTACAAGCTCTTTTACCTTACCAGCCCTGAACAGGGCCCTTTGCGGGGCATGCCCCAAGAATTTCAGCTCTTTTGCCTGTAAAAAAAAACATACAATACCCCCCCCAACATTACAACCCACCACCCACATACCCCTAATCTAACCCAAACCCCCCTTAAATAAACCTAACACTAATCCCCTGAAGATCTTCCTACCTTGTCTTCACCATCCAGGTATCACCGATCCGTCCTGGCTCCAAGATCTTCATCCAACCCAAGCGGGGGTTGGCGATCCATAATCCGGTGCTCCAAAGTCTTCCTCCTATCCGGCAAGAAGAGGACATCCGGACCGGCAAACATCTTCTCCAAGCGGCATCTTCGATCTTCTTCCATCCGGTGCGGAGCGGGTCCATCTTGAAGCAGGCGACGCGGATCCATCCTCTTCTTCCGATGTCTCCCGACTAATGACTGTTCCTTTAAGGGACGTCATCCAAGATGGCGTCCCTCGAATTCCGATTGGCTGATAGGATTCTATCAGCCAATCGGAATTAAGGTAGGAATTTTCTGATTGGCTGATGGAATCAGCCAATCAGAATCTAGTTCAATCCGATTGGCCGATCCAATCAGCCAATCAGATTGAGCTCGCATTCTATTGGCTGATCGGAACAGCCAATAGAATGCGAGCTCAATCTGATTGGCTGATTGGATCAGCCAATCGGATTCAACTTGATTCTGATTGGCTGATTCCATCAGCCAATCAGAAAATTCCTACCTTAATTACGATTGGCTGATAGAATCCTATCAGCCAATCGGAATTCGAGGGACGCCATCTTGGATGACGTCCCTTAAAGGAACAGTCATTAGTCGGGAGACATCGGAAGAAGAGGATGGATCCGCGTCGCCTGCTTCAAGATGGACCCGCTCCGCACCGGATGGAAGAAGATCGAAGATGCCGCTTGGAGAAGATGTTTGCCGGTCCGGATGTCCTCTTCTTGCCGGATAGGAGGAAGACTTTGGAGCACCGGATTATGGATCGCCAACCCCCGCTTGGGTTGGATGAAGATCTTGGAGCCAGGACGGATCGGTGATACCTGGATGGTGAAGACAAGGTAGGAAGATCTTCAGGGGATTAGTGTTAGGTTTATTTAAGGGGGGTTTGGGTTAGATTAGGGGTATGTGGGTGGTGGGTTGTAATGTTGGGGGGGGGTATTGTATGTTTTTTTTTTACAGGCAAAAGAGCTGAAATTCTTGGGGCATGCCCCGCAAAGGGGCCTGTTCAGGGCTGGTAAGGTAAAAGAGCTTGTAACTTTTTTAATTTAGAATAGGGTAGGGAATTTTTTATTTTGGGGGGCTTTGTTATTTTATTAGGGGGCTTAGAGTAGGTGTAATTAGTTTAAAATTGTTGTAATATTTTTATTATGTTTGTAAATATTTTTTTATTTTCTGTAACTTAGATCTTTTTTATTTTTTGTACTTTAGCTAGTTTATTTAATTGTATTTATTTGTAGCAATTGTGTTTAATTAATTTATTGATAGTGTAGTGTTAGGTTAATTGTAGGTAATTGTAGGTAGTTTATTTAATTATTTTATTGATAGGGTAGTGTTAGGTTTAATTATATCTTAGGGTAGGATTTATTTTACAGGTAAATTTGTTATTATTTTAACTAGGTAACTATTAAATAGTTCTTAACTATTTAATAGCTATTGTACCTGGTTAAAATAATTACAAAGTTGCCTGTAAAATAAATATTAATCCTAAAATAGCTATAATATAATTATAATTTATATTGTAGCTATATTAGGATTTATTTTACAGGTAAGTATTTAGCTTTAAATAGGAATAAGTTATTTAATAAGAGTTAATTTATTTCGTTAGATAAAAATTATATTTAACTTAGGGGGGTGTTAGTGTTAGGGTTAGACTTAGCTTTAGGGGTTAATCCATTTATTAGAATAGCGGTGAGCTCCGATCGGAAGTTTAGGGGTTAATAATTGAAGGTAGGTGTCGGCGATGTTAGGGAGGGCAGATTAGGGGTTAATACTATTTATGATAGGGTTAGTGAGGCGGGTTAGGGGTTAATAACTTTATTATAGTAGCGCTCAGGTCCGCTCGGCAGATTAGGGGTTAATAAGTGTAGGCAGGTGTCGGCGACGTTGAGGGGGGCAGATTAGGGGTTAATAAATATAATATAGGGGTCGGCGGTGTTAGGGGTAGCAGATTAGGGGTACATAGGGATAACGTAGGTGGCGGCGATTTGCGGTCGGTGGATTAGGGGTTAATTATTGTAAGTAGCTGGCGGCGACGTTGTGGGGGGCAGGTTAGGGGTTAATAAATATAATACAGGGGTCGGCGGGGTTAGGGGCAGCAGATTAGGGGTACATAAATATAACGTAGGTGGCGGTCGGCAGATTAGGGGTTAAAAATTTTAATCGAGTGGCGGCGATGTGGGGGGACCTCGGTTTAGGGGTACATAGGTAGTTTATGGGTGTTAGTGTACTTTAGGGTACAGTAGTTAAGAGCTTTATAAACCGGCGTTAGCCAGAAAGCTCTTAACTCCTGCTATTTTCAGGCGGCTGGAATCTTGTCGTTAGAGCTCTAACGCTCACTGCAGAAACGACTCTAAATACCAGCGTTAGAAAGATCCCATTGAAAAGATAGGCTACGCAAATGGCGTAGGGGGATCTGCGGTATGGAAAAGTCGCGGCTGAAAAGTGAGCGTTAGACCCTTTAATCACTGACTCCAAATACCAGCGGGCGCCCAAAACCAGCGTTAGGAGCCTCTAACGCTGGTTTTGACGGCTACCGCCGAACTCTAAATCTAGGCCTCAGTTTGCCTAGTAGATGGATTTTAGTTACTGACATTTTAAAATCATTAAGTTATTTATATGCTTAAAGGGACATGAAAACCAATTTTTTTCTTTCATGATTTAGAAAGAGCATACAATTATAAACAACTTTCTAATTTACTTCTATTATCTAATTTGCTTCATTCTCTTGATATTCTTTGCTGAAAAGCATATCTAGATATGCTTAGTAGCTGCTGATTGGTTGCTGCACATAGATGCCTCCTGTGATTGGTTCACTGTGTGCATTGCTATTTCTTCATTGATGTATATCTAAAGAATGAAGCAAATTAGGTAATAGAATTAAATTGGAATGTTGTTTAAAATTGTATTCTCTACCTGAATCATGAAAGAAAATGTTTGGGTATAGTGTCCCTTTAATGATGTCATTATAACTAAATTGGATGCATAAGCAATTTAATGTTTGATTTCTCATCTTTTCTTCTTCATTAACATAGTGCATCTAATTTTGAATAATTCTTGTGATGTATACATATACATTTGTATTTTTTATATATATTTGTATTATGTTTTATTTTTTCACTAATAGGTGTGTCTGTCCCTTTAAATAGGGGGTGTTAACACCTACCAAACTCACCCTATGATTAAGTGCTCAACTGAGCACGAAACTAGTCAGGGAGTTTGGTGTTGTACAATTTTAACCATGTTACAATAAAGGTATTTTTATTTTTACTTTTTTTGCCCTGAAGACTCTTCATGCTTTGTGCTGCTGTATTCTACTATTTTGGACTATTTTTCAGCACACCGGACGCATAAAACAGCAAGCACCCCTGTCTCTTGTTGCCTGCCTGCTTAGATCAGTCCGCCCCAGTTCACTGTCCACGCCGGGATTACCGCGTCTGCAGCGGCTTGGTTTGTGTGTGTCTAGTTATTAAATAGTTAATAACTATTTAATAACTATTGTACCTAGTTAAAATAAATACAAAGTTGCCTGTAAAATAAAATTAAACCCTAAGCTAGCTACACTGTAACTATTAGTTATATTGTAGCTAGCTTAGGGTTTATTTTATAAGTAAGTATTTAGTTTTAAATATAATTAATTTAATTGTAGGAATTTTATTTAGATTATTTAAAATTATATTTAAATTAGGGGGGGTGTTTGGGTTAGGGTTAGACTTAGGTTTAGGGGTTAATAACTTTATTATAGTGGCGGCGACATTGGGGGCGGCAGATTAGGGGTTAATAAATGTAGGTAGGTTGCGGCAACATTGGGGGCGACAGAGTAGGGGTTAATAAATATAATGTAGGGTTCAGCGATGTTGGGGTCAGCAGATTATGGGTTCATAAGTATAATGTAGGTGGCAGCGGTGTCCGGAGCGGCAGATTAGGGGCTAATAAGATTATGCAGGTGGTGACGATGTCGGGGTCGGCAGATTAGGGGTTAATAAGTGTAAGATTAGGGGTGTTTAGACTCGGGTTCATGTTAGGGTGTTAGGTGTAGACATAAAAAGTATTTCCCCATAGGAAACAATGGGGCTGCGTTAGGAGCTGAACGCTGCTTTTTTGCAGGTGTTAGGTTTTTTTTCAGCTGGCTCAGCCCCATTGTTTCCAATGGGGAAATCGTGCACGAGCACGTTTAGCCAGCTTACCACTACCGTAAGAAGCGCTGGTATTGAGGTGAGATGTGGAGCTAAATTATGTTCAACACTCACTTTTCTGCGGCTAACGCCGGGTTTCAGAGAACTCATAATACCAGCGTTGTCTTAAGTGAGCGGTGAGAAAAAAAGGCTTGTTAGCACAGCACACCATTACCGACAAAAACTCGTAATCTAGCCGAACATTTTTTTGATTATGCAGCAGATGTTGAAAAAAAATTAAGTTTAAAAAAGAACTCTCTTAGCTGTTCTCAGACTTGTTCCCTTGGGGTTCAACTTGATTATGTATGTTTCTCTCCTACCGCTTTTTTTCCCTCCTCTCTCTTTCTTTGGATTTAATAACCTAAGATATGGACCAAGTTAAGAAACTTGTATTATTGTCTTGGAATATAGGAGGTATCACTTCTCCCATTAAAAGGAAGGCCATTCTTTCTCACTTAAAGAAATTACATACTGATATAGCCTTCCTCCAGGAAACTCATCTCTCATTAGAAAAAGGTTTGAAACTTACCCTACCCAATGGGTAGGGGAGGCGATAGTCTCCCCCTCATCTGGTAGGAAAAGAGGGGTAGCTATTCTGCTTGGAAAATCTCTTAAATATGAGATTATTGATTCTTTCATTGATCCTGATGGGAGAATTATTATATTAAAAATAAAAAATACAAATGGTCTATTTACCTTATGCAACATTTATGCACCTAATGATTTTAACCCATTATTTTGGGATTTTCTCCAAACTAGGATATTAAAGATAGTAGAAGGTCATCTTATTTTGGGTGGTGATTTCAATATGATTCCACAGTACCCCTTAGATAGGGTTAGACAGTGTAAGAATTGTGCCAAGACTTATAGAGATAAAATAGAGAACAAACAATTTAGAAAACTATTTTGTAATCTCGGGATCAGAAATGTTTGGAGAGAACAGAATCCTGATATTAAAAATTAAACATGTAGGTCAAAAAAATATGGTTCTCTCTCTAGGATCCACATGTTCCTTACCAGTAATAGTCTAACAAATATGGGAGTTAACTCATCGATCTCCTCCTTTTGTCTTTCGGATCATGCACCTATTATATTGGAAATTTCTCTTTTTTCTTTTAATTCTTTTTTTCGTTGTTTTCATTTTCCATCTTACTTGTTTAAGACTGCTAAAACAGTGTTGACTGGTGATATTACTTCCTTTATGATTAACATGAAGAAAAGACTTAGGAAGAGAGAAAAGGAAACTATAAATTATTTAGTTAATACATACAACGCTTATCTCTTAAACTCCTCCAAAGAAAACTGGGTTAAATACCTTAATGCTAAGAAAGAACGAGATACTTCACTCCTTCACTCTACAACAATTGCTGAATTAAAAGCTCAGGCTAAATACTATAGATATGGAAATATGACAGGTAAACTGTTGGCTAGAATAATTAAAAACTCTTCTAGTTCTCAAGGTATTGAAGTGATTCAATTAAATGGTAATATTCACAAAGATTAAAAAAAAAATTAGCATCTTTTTCTTCTTATCTTCTTATTATTCTGACTTATACTCATATAATGAACCTAATTTAGATTATAAAGCAAAATTCTGGGATAATATCTTGGTCCCGAGTTGTCCAGAACACTTATTACCCTTAATTAATGCTCTGATTACTGACAAAGAAATCTTGGACAGTATAGATTCTATGGCATCTATTTATCAAGACGTCAACCACAAATACGCTGCAATTCCGCAGCGTATTTGTGGCAAGCCTGATTCCCCTTAGTTATCAAACCCTACAAACCGGCAAAAGTAGAAATCTGTAACGTAACATACGATCCGCTGGTCTCAGTCCGACACAGATCGATGCTTACGTCACTACAGATGTTGCGAATGCAAGTTCGGCACTATCTGAATACTTTTGCTAGTTATCAAATAACTAGCAGGTACGCTCGCCACTATTCTGGCCCAGCGTACCTGGTTTTCAATCCGCCGCCCTGGAGGTGGCGGATGCCATAGGAATCAATGGGAGTCTGAAAGCAGCGAAAGCTCATGTTCGCTGCTGCCTGATATCCCATTAATTCCTATGGTAACGTTTACACCTAACACCCTAACATGTACCCCGAGTCTAAACACCCCTAATCTGCCACCCCTACACCGCCGGCACCTACATTATACTTATTAACCCCTAATCTGCCCCCACTACATCGCCGCCACCTACCTACATTTATTAACCCCTAATCTGCCGCCCTCAACATCGCTGCCACTATATTAAATTTATTAACCCCTAAACCTAAGTCTAACCCTAACCCTAACACCCCCTAACTTAAATATAATTTAAATAAATATAAATAAATATTCCTATCATTAACTAAATTATTCCTATTTAAAACGAAATACTTACCTATAAAATAAACCCTAAGATAGCTACAATATAACTAATAGTTACATTGTAGCTAGCTTAGGGTTTATTTTTATTTTACAGGCAAGTTTGTATTTATTTTATCTAGGTAGAATATTTATTAAATAGTTATTAACTATTCAATAACTACCTAGATAAAATAAATACAAAAGTACCTGTAAAATAAAACCTAACCTAAATTACAATTACACCTAACACTACACTATAATTAAATAAATTATCTAATTTAACAACAATTAAATAAAATTATCTAAAGTACAACCCCCCCCCCACTAAATTACAGAAAATAATAAAATTATTACAACATTTTTAAACTAATTACACCTAATCTAATCCCCCTAACAAAATAAAAAGCCCCCCCAAAATCAAAAAAAGCCCTACCCTACACTAAATTACAAATAGCCCTTAAAAGGGCCTTTTGCGGGGCATTGCCCCAAAGTAATCAGCTCTTTTACCTGTAAAAAAAATTACAAATCGCACCCCCAACATTAAAACCCACCACCCACACAACCAACCCTACTCTAAAACCACCCAATACCCCCTTAAAAAAACCTAACACTAACCCCTTGAAGATCACCTTATTAAGGTTGGAAAAATCCTATTGGTTGATGCAATCAGCCAATAGGATTGAGCTCACATTCTATTGGCTGATTGGAACAGCCAATAGGAATGTCCCTATAATCTTTTAAAAAAAAGATTTCCATAACTTTTACTCCTCCCTTTTATATTTCATATGTCAAGGGAAAAGACCTAGAATTGCTCTCAAAAGATTTTTTTGGAAAGGAACATGGTGGTCTGGTACTCCCCGACTCTCTGGCAAGATTTGTTATAGGTTCTTTTGGGAAGTCAAACTATTTTTCACAATTAGAACTTGAAGAGAATGTTTTATATCCATACTCTCCTATAGCCATTCTTCATTGTAATCTTAAAATCATTCCTAAATCAGTTAAAATTTTAAGGTCGATATACAATTTACTCTTAGCCTCGCAGAAGATATGTACTAAAATGGGTCTTACCTATGCAATCTCTAATCACCAGATCACTATGGGAACCCCTGAATTTACCCCTGGAATCTACACGGAAGTGTTTCACAAATGGGTCCGCTTGGGGCTTGTTAAGCTAACACACTTTGTAGATTTTAATCTAAAAACACTCAAAACTCTTTCAGATTTGAAAGAAGAGTATCTTTTAGACAATAAGGACTTCTTTGCTTATCTTCAGATAAGACATATTTTTAATATTGTTACCCTGCATGGGTGGAACTGGACATGGACAAAGTTAGACTCATGGGTTAAATTAGCTCAAAATTTTCTTTTTTCTATCTCTCCCTGTTATAGAATTTTACCTGAATGTAGAGATGAAAATTTGGCTTATATTTTTAATAAGTGGTAAATCTTCACATTCATGATATAAAACATTCTATCAATAGGGTGTGTGAATCCACATTATCGGCTTCCTGGAGAGAATCACATCTTAAACTTTTGCACATGTCTTACTATACTCCGTACAGGGGACACAAGTGGTACAATCTAGATTTTAATAAGTGTCCTAAATGTCAATTATTAGGTGCTGATTTAATGCACATGTTATGGAATTGCCCTAAAATAAAAAAAATTGTGGCTTAAGGTAGAATTAACTTGGTTTTAAAGTTATCTTCTCTTTCCCTATAGTTTATAGACCTGCCCAATAATAAACTAATTAATTATTTTATTCTGTGTATAAGAAGTCTCATTTTCCACAAATGGAAAGATAAGACAACAACTACATTTTCAGAAATAATGAGCTTCATTAAAAAGCAGTGTATTATTGAACAGAGAGACACAGATACTAATCTAGAACCACAAATGTAGTCTTTTTTCGCAAAATGGTCAATTTTTATTAAATCACTTCCTAAGGAAGAACAAGATATCATTATATCTTAGTCTTAGTTGGAATATGGTAGGATCCTTAGATGGGATGACAAGGATAGAGAGGAGGGGAATTAATACTATAATTTTTATTATTTCTTTTAATCCCCTTCCCCTCCTTTTTTTTGTCTTTGTTTGTAGGGGTCTTAAAATAGAAAAGCCTGACAGAGAGTACAATTGTTAGTTTTTCGATAATACAAATATTGAAATATTATGAAATGTGTGTAATTTTTGCATGTATAATCACAATTTTTTGTATTGCCTTGTCCTGCCCTTCCCTTCTTGCTTTTTTGTACCCTGTCATCTGATAAATAAAATAATAATAATAATAAAAAAATAAAAATAAAATGCCTATAGGTGGTACCTGCCCCCGACTCAATTGTTTACACGCATAGGCGCCACTAGTGAGCTGTGTTTCAGAGGTTGTTTGGAGAGTGGCGCATATATTCATATGTGGTGGCAGTGTAGGGTTGTAACATAAGTATGGTCTCGAACCTCGGAATTGCTAAGCACCATGTTCAATAAACAGATAAACCTGACTCCCACACAAGCTTTATTACATGACCCAATCCCAGGCTTAACTTCAAATAACTGCAAGCTTGTTATGACCCTTTGTACAGCAGATTATGTATTGTCCGATACTGGAAGAGAGAAATCCCATATTTTCCCATAGTTGCCATATTTTGCCATAGTTGTACGCAAAATTGAACATATTTACCAAATGTCTAGAATTTCAGCAGACCTATTGACCCAGAAAGAACACTTTTATCACTCTGGGAACCATGGATTATGTACTCCGAGGCCACTTCCAGAAACCCCAAGAGGGTATGACAATTAGTAGACCGGACTCCCACACAACAAGCAACTCAGACAAACTAATTAGTTCATACATAGTGTCCTTTATTTCAGTCACACTTGAGACTTGTGCTCATGAATATAAATTATTAGTAATAGACATATGATACAAACACAGGTAGGAGGAACTTATTTATGTGGACATCACCTATGACAACCTGTATTTTAGGCTATTTATTATGAGTGCAAACAATCCTGTAAGACATTTTTCTTTATTCTTTTCCTTCGACTCATGATCTGTGTAAAGATTTCTGTAAATGTTCTTTTCTTTTTTTTTTATTGTATGTGAAAATCTAATAAAAACTATTTAAAAGAAAAAAATATATAATTGAGAAGAAGATATATACTTAAAGGGACACTGAACCCACATTTTTTTCTTCAGATAGAGCATGCAATTTTAAGCAACTTTCTAATTTACTCCTATTATCAATTTTTCTTTGTTCTCTTGCTATCTTTATTTGAAAAAGAAGGCATCTAGGCTATTTTTTGTTCAGAACATTGGACAGCACTTGTTTATTGGTGGGTGAATTCATCCACCAATCAGCAAGAACAACCCAGGTTGTTCACCAAAAACGGGCCATAAAGATACCAAGAGAATGAATTTGATAAAATTTGATAACAGGAGTAAATTAGAAAGTTGCTTAAAATTGCATACTCTATCTGAATCAAAGATTTTAATTTTCCTTAAATGACAGCTGCAAACACTGATCAACACATCCTTCCTTTTACTTAACCCTATAGAATACATACCCTCTCTTCCTACAAACAGCTACATATCACACATCAATAGTATATACTTTTTTTTTTTCATCTACACACCTCATACCACTAACATGAATCCAAATATGACCATACTGTTATTCATGATAACTCTTTTCTCACTCTAATTTAGTTCCTATCATTACCGCCATAAACACACACCTCAAACTGGAAAACACATTATCATACACGATGGCCTGCTCTGTTGCTGTAACTTATCTGCTGATATCCCTCCTACCCCCACCTCACCCTCTCCTTAGTGAAACCATAGCTCAAAACCCAAAAAGTGAAATTTTGGTTTTAATTAGTGATGTCGCGAACCTAAAAATTTGGGTTTGCGAACGGAGAACTCGAACTTCCTCAAAAGTTTGCGAACCCGGCGAACCGGGCGAACCGCCATAGACTTCAATAGGCAGGCGAATTTTAAAACCCACAGGGACTCTTTCTGGCCACAATAGTGATGGAAAAGTTGTTTCAAGGGCACTAACACCTGGACTGTGGCATGCCGGAGGGGGATCCATGGCAAAACTCCCATGGAAAATTACATAGTTGATGCAGAGTCTGGTTTTAATCCATAAAGGGCATAAATCACCTAACATTCCTAAATTGTTTGGAATAACGTGCTTTAAAACATCAGGTATGATGTTGTATCGATCAGGTAGTGTAAGGGTTACGTGTAAGGGTTACGCCCGCTTCACAGTGCGCAGTGTAGGTGATATACCTGCCCTGACCATGCTTTGCAGACCAGGTATCAGTGGTCAGATGCACCCTTGCCCCAACACTGTGTGCCAGACATGCCATTATAGCAGACTTATATGGCTTTGGCGTTGCTTTTTGGTAATTAGAAGGCTGCTAAATGCCACTGCGCACCACACGTGTTTTATGCCCAGCAGTGAAGGGGTTAATTAGGGAGCATGTAGGCAGCTTGTAGAGTTAATTTTAGTTTAAGTGTAGTGTAGTAGACAACCCAAAGTATTGATCTAGGCCCATTTTGGTATATTTCATGCCACCATTTCACCGCCAAATGCGATCAAATAAAAAAAAATTGTTCACTTTTTCACAAACTTTAGGTTTCTCACAGAAATTATTTACAAACAACTTATGCAATTATGGCATAAATGGTTGTAAATGCTTCTCTGGGATCCCCTTTGTTCAGAAATAGCAGACTTATATGCCACTGCGCACCACACGTGTTTTATGCCCAGCAGTGAAGGGGTTAATTAGGGAGCATGTAGGGAGCTTGTAGAGTTAATTTTAGCTTAAGTGTAGTGTAGTAGACAACCCAAAGTATTGATCTAGGCCCATTTTGGTATATTTCATGCCACCATTTCACCGCCAAATGCGATCAAATTTAAAAAAAAATTTAATTTTTCGCAATTTTAGGTTTCTCACTGAAATTATTTACAAACAGCTTGTGCAATTATGGCACAAATGGTTGTAAATGCTTCTCTGGGATCCCCTTTGTTCAGAAATAGCAGACATATATGACTTTGGCGTTGCTTTCTGGTAATTAGAAGGCCACTAAATGCTGCTGCACATCACACGTGTATTATGGCTAGCAGTGAAGGGGTTAATTAGGTAGTTTGTAGGGAGCTTGCAGGGTTAATTTTAGCTTTAGTGTAGAGATCAGCCTCCCACCTGACACATCAGACCCCCTGATCCCTCCCAAACAGCTCCCTTCCCTCCCCCACCCAACAATTGTCCCCGCCATCTTAAGTACTGGCAGAAAGTCTGCCAGTACTAAAATAAAAGGTTTTTTTAAAAAAAATATTTTTTTTAGCATATTTACATATGCTGTGGTGTAGCATCCCCCCTTAACCCCCAACCTCCCTGATCCCCCCCAAAACAGCTCTCTAACCCTCCCCATCTGCCTTATTGGTGGCCATCTTGGGTACTGGCAGCTGTCTGCTATTATTTCACAGTCAAAAAAGTTTTTTTTTTTTAAATGTACACTACTGTTACACCAGATATGAGTGGTGGCACTGGGCAAGTGGGCACAGTATACACCTTGAGCCTGACACACACGCTGGCAGGCAGGCAACTGCAATTAGATTACACAGGGGAAAAAAAAGCAGACTGATGTTCTAGCCCTAAAAAGGGCTTTTTGGGGTGCTATCCTTACAGCAGAGATCAGATGAGTCCTTCAGGACTGTAGTGGACAATGAATACACTAGCCTAGCTATCAATTTCCCTATTAAATCAGCAGCAGCTACACTGTCCTCCTCTCACTAAGAATGCAGCTTCCAAATGAATCTAAAATGGATGCTGTCCAGGAGGTGGGAGGGTATGGGAGGGAGGGTCTGCTGCTGATTGGCTGTAATGTGTATTCTGACTGTGAGGTACAGCGTCAAAGTTTACTCAATGATGACGAATAGGGGGCGGAACGAACATCGCATATGTTCGCCCGCCGAGGCGAACACGAACATGCTATGTTCGCCGGGAACTATTCGCCGGCGAAAAATTCGCAACATCACTAGATTTAATATTGATTGGCTGAATCCAAAAAATAATAGTTGTCGCTCGCTGTTTAAATCTTTGCAGACCCTAGAATCCACTCCCAACCCCCCACTATCAATGTAGACAATCATACCCAGCAACTCCCCTTAGAAGTAGCAAATGCCTTTAATAGTTATTTTGTCAGATGCTCCACCACCCTGATTGACAAACTAATAAATGACACGCATCCTGAAACTACAAATGTGGATCAGGCCCCACTAAATCAGCAAAGACCCATTATAGAGAAGTTCAATTTTAGACCTGTACCCATCAATGTAATTAAGAAACACCTTAATAATCTAAAAATGAAAAGCGAGTCTGGACCTAATCAAATCCCAGCAATGCTGTTGAAGCTCAGTGCGCCAGCAATTGCTAAACCGGTCACAACCCTAATTAACGAATCCTTGGTGTCTGGATACATAGCCAAACTTTGGAAAACTGCAAGAGTAGTGCCTATCCATAAAACTGGGGAGTTAACCTTGGTTTCTAATTATCGCCCTATATCTTTTGCTCCCAGTATTGTTAAAAATCTTAGAAAAGTGCGTCTATACGCAATTATGTGAGTATTACCAACAATCTAACTATCTGACCCCTGATCAATTAGGTTTTCGCCCGAATCACTCCACTACAACTGCCCTCCTAAAAGTTTGCAACGACATCCAAACTGGCATGGAACAAGGAGACCTAACTGGAGCAATTTTCCTTGATTCTGAAAAGGCCTTTGACACAGTAGACCACAACATACTATTGCTCAAACTAAAAAACTCTGGTATTGCTGATCATCCGTTAACCTGGTTTCGATCATATGTATCGGATTGATCACAATATGTCTCCATTTCTGACAGCAACTCCCTCCCTCTCCCAGTCACGTTTGGTGTACCCCAAGGTTCTATTCTCGACCCCCTACTATTCACATTTTTTATAAATGATCTGCCTAATGTCTGCAAATCCTCAACTGTACACATGTACGCAGATGACACGGTAATCTATGCTGATCATCCATTAACCTGGTTTCGATCATATGTATCGGATTGATCACAATATGTCTCAGTTTTTGACAGCGACTACCTCCCTTTCCCAGTCACGTGTGGTGTACCCCAAGGTTCCATTCTCGATCCCCTACTATTCACATTATTTATAAATGATCTGCCTAATGTCTGCAAATCCTCAACTGTACACATGTATGCAGATGACACAGTAATCTATGCAAACAATTCCAATCTGCCGCAGCTTGAAGCAGTGCTCCAAGACCAGTTCACAGAGGTAGAAACGTGGATCTCAAAAAACAAACTCTTTCTAAACATTGACAAAACTGTCACAATGATCTAAAGCCAATTCTGTTTATTGCACAGTGCAAGCATTTCTTATAACAGCATACAGGGTTAAGGGGATGACACGTTAAGACCGCGTCATCTTACACAGTTATACAGAGCAAAGTACAATGTGAAGCTGGAAAATGAGTTTCTCATAACAAGAATTACATAGTCATAATAGGCTAACATCTGCGGAGACAACAAGGTTTCTGAACCACCTTATTGACATTATCTTATTCTTGGCGTACAGCCAGAGTACATTGACAAGGCCGAACAGCTAAGGAAACTATCATAACATGCACATAGTTCGCCCTACATAATAACCCATTATAATAAAGTTTAATCATTACAAAATGGCTGCTAGGAACAAGATGGCTGCGAGGAACAAGATGGCTGCCATCAGGTTCATATTACCCCTAACATACCATCCTTTTATTCTAACAGAATAACATAAAAATAGACAGGCATAGAAAATTAGTAAAGCCTTATATTATGGTAACAGAACTCTATAAGAATACTAAAGAGAAAAATATTCCTATGTCGTGATATACTTTTATAGGCTAATTGTCACTGCATATAGGTACAACCCCTCCAATACCCTCCATCTATCTTCCAGCCTTCCCAAAACTACCGGTCTACCGGCACAGAGACCCAACCTGCCCCCCATCTACCCCCAAACAACGCTGCATTGTTTATTTCTCCACCTGCATTGCTAGCACCCCCCAATATGTCCAACAGTTCCTTTTCCACAGTAAAGCATGACATAGCAACAGCACAACTGTCTCTAGGTGGCTTCTGAACACTTTAGGAACAGTCTTTGTCCATTTGGGAGCGCTGCACCTTGACACTTTGTTATAATACAGTTCTCCAACAGTTCATTTGCAGTCGGGGTGCTTATCCATGGTTCTTCCGCAGGGAGATACTGGAAATCTGATGGTTTGTTCATGGGGTAGACAAGGCAACCAGTGGATACCCATGGCAAGCAAACACTCGAGTCACAGGGAGTCTAGGAAGCAAACAGAAACAGTACAGGATGAGTACACACCGCAATACAATCACAATTATGTCCAAATAAAACGTCACTTTCATCCTATGTCATTTAAAATCAAACAAAACATTGTTGATTTATAATACAAACTAAATACATTGATATTTCTCAGAGAATAATTTACAACTTCTCTATACACTTTTAAATGATACTTCATGAACACTAAGCAAGTGAAAACCTGCCAGACTTCATCAAGGGCCTGAAGGGTTATGCCAAAACTTATGCTAAGTCCTGCCCTGTAGCAAAAATGGAAAAAAAGAAAACAGTCAATAAAAATAAATGAATTTCTTCACAATGTCACTTTGAACTTCTAAAAATAAAAGAACCTCGTGTTGCTTTATTCTGGATGGCTGCTATCTATAATGTTTATAATTCTCCAACCATGATCCTAATATTCAACAATCTCATCTGATATAAACACTACTAGTTTACTAATTATTTTATGCAACCTAAATTCTCTCACACTCCTGTATGAGGAAAGCATACAAACAGAACATCATTTAAAACTAAAAGCTCTTTTAAAGGTAAACACAACTTTATGGTAAGAATTACTCTCTTTGACAAACATCAGGAATTACCAAATTCACTTTGCAGATACCATACTAATTAATAAAAGGGAAAAATACATTTGCTTTCATAAACTATAATTATGCTATTCCCCAAACAAATATTTCTCTGTATATTTACTATAAACTTCTAGCTTAGACGTGTCCTCCTTATGTTCTAAAGGGTGAAGGGTCTAAAATATTATGATATATTGCAGCATTTTCCTTAAACATATTTTTATACTCAGTGGGCCATTCAATAGGGTAAAATACTGTGAAGTTCACAGTTACATTTATCTAAAGGGTTACTTTGTTAAGCACATAAACTACAATGTGCACTAATACCAATGAAGCATATGATGTCTTATACCCAATATGATCAATAAAAATAAAACAAATACAAGAGAATACAAAACAAGCAATATAAGGAATTGAGTTAAACAATACTCCCCTAATTTAATTGGTTGACCCTGTAACAGCATAACAGGACCTCCATATCGAGCGGTAAGGCACAGTCCAGAGAAGGATAGTCTTTATGTCCTGAAGACACACATCAGAGGAAACAGTCATGGATTACCCAGAGTCCAGTTCTGGGGCTGGTACCAGCATGCAAAGCAAAGAATGGATCCAAAGATAGTTCAGCAACTTTTACTGCAGTATGGTGGTTAAAACAAGCTTGACAAAAGGTCTTTCATCTTCATCTTTTCTTTCTTTAAAGGTTTACTTGCTTTCAATCTTTAATCTTTTGAAGAGTGCACTTATGGAATTTTGCCTGTACAGATTTGACCTAAATATGGGAACTCAGAAATAATTCAGTTAGTGTCTTTCAATCTCTGAATACAGCATACTCTCATCCTGCAAATAAAAATATAGTGTTAAGAACCACATAGAAAAATAAAACATTTTAGGCATCTGAAATTAACACAGAAAGACAATAAAAAGATCTAATCCACCAGGGAGGGAAAAAAAAAGGAGTGGGGTCTGGGTGTACAGGCTACGACCGGGGTGGCCATCAAGGTAGATTAGATGCTTTCCGTGGCCAGATTCCCAATGAAGGAAAGTTCTAGACAATCCTAGGGACGTAGTGCATCCTGCATAGGGGTAAGACAAGGAAATTTAGGGCACAGCTGGTGGTTAGACAATAACATTGTAAGGGGAGATTCAAAACGTTTTAGGTTCACCTCCTAAAAACAATCACCCCCATTACATAAAGATATTCATCAATACTTCCCCCATGTTTGCGTGAAACATCTCATGTGACACGCAAACACAAGATAACAAGAAACTAAACGACAAATCATGCACTCCACTCATGCAGAGACAATTCTCAATAGCAAGCAAAATGAAATACACTTCACTATTCACTACGCTGTCCATACAGCACGCTTCCACACGTAGTCACAAAAGAGAAAAACATAACAAACATACAGTGAAAACCAATCGTTCTTGTCTTTCACAAAAGAAAACATGAGCTGCTGACACAAATTTCAAACAACCACAAGTAACCAAAAATTCAACACATATTCTGACATTCACTGGAATTGCAACACTCTCAGAACACTACAAACAATTAAAAACATCCACTATGTACAAAACTTTGATATCACACAAAGAAAGCAATCACAGCAGATGCCCAAGAAACTTCAGTTGCAGATTGCACAAATAAAATTGCGCTTATTTGGGAACGATCAGATAACCACGGTAGCCACTGTTAAAGGGACATTCTAGGATAAATGAAAATTTCATTATTCAGATAGGACTTTTAATTTTAACCAACTTTCCTAGATTAAACCAAACATAGGTAGGCTCATATGCTAATTTTTTAAGCCTTTGAGGGCTGCCTCTTATCACAGGCTATATAAATCTCATTACAACACCAAGAGACAAAATACACGTAAGCCATATAAATTAAACTAAAACTGTAATCAGATAAATTAGCAAGTTATATAAATGCAGTAGAATCAGATAAAATGTGCATCATTTGTTTGCCGTCCCCTATCGCCTTAAGTAGGGGTGTTTATTGTAGACACATTATAGCCCACGGCTTAGCTGTTAAGCAGCAATCAAAGTCATTGCAATAATAGTGGTAGACTAGTTAATAACCAAATAACTATATATATTTTAAAGTGTCACTGAAATCACTTCATTAAATAATATCTCATTTATTTATTGAACGCAGTGGGGGTTATTTTAAATAACAAAGAGTTCTGAAATGTCTGTGAGATACAGTTTGACAGCCACAGAAATAAAATTATCATTTTTAAGCTATATTCTGTGACAGAATATAATATAAATACTGGTTTCTTTGTAGTGAGCAATTTATATTTATCATTTTTTAGAACATAGAACACCAGTACTGCCTCTTTAAATGTAAAGTGCAAATCGTTCTCTCTGCAACAAAGCCAAACACAAGAGAGAAACTTTTTTTTTTTAAAGAAAAGCAAAACATGCACAGTGTTATCATTCCTCTCAAAGATAGTAAGGCAAGCTCAAAGTTTCATTTTTACTTAAAGGAGAAACACTGTTTACTGCTTAAAAATATAAAATTCACACTAAAACTTGATAAATGCTAATTAGTTTAACCACAACAACAAAATTATTGGATTTAACATTGTGTATAATTTGATATTCACCATTCTGCAGCTCTCTAGCCAAATATAATCAACCGCATATAACACAAAAAATAAGCTTTCTACAAAAGAATACTAATACAATTTCCCCTCTAAATTATTCCCAATGATCCTTATAATAAAAAATGTATACTGACGTTCATTAAATAGCCTAAGCAAGCATAAGCAGCATAAGAACGCACTCACAGTGGGATGCAGGCTAGTTAAATGGACATTTTACCCAAACTAAAAATAATCTTTAATTGAAACTGCTAACACAGTGAAATATACTAGTGTTAGGCTCACAGTAAATCTCATTGTCTTTTATGTAAATATTCCCTTAAATTCTCAGATGTTATATCAGTTTGACTGTATCCCTTTAAATATTTTCACTCCTCTGTTTTTTTCGGGGTTTTTTTCTGTCCGCTAGTCTCACGGATCCCTACACTAAAATTGTAGACAACTTATCACTTCAGTTTGCATTACAGAGGGAATTAAGTTATGCTGCAAAAAGAAATATCTGCTATCTGAACAGCAGATTTAAAATAAATATATACAAAGAAAGGTCTCTTAAAATATATTTAGCAAACTACTAATACAGTGTTATTGCACTGGTCCTTTAAATAATAAAATGACAATTTTCTATTGCTCCGTCTACGCACTGAGCTCTGATTTTACAGACAAATATAAGATAATGAGATATTCTTATTATTATCTAAAATTCACCCCATTGCAATCAACTGTGTTTTGAAAGCCTAAAACCAGCTACTTCTACATATATATACAAATAAACTTGCAAATGCAATTTCTCCTATATGTTATACTATGCAGCTTGTATAACAAGTCATGGACAATACATTAATAGCAACACCTTGTCAGAGTGGACTGTCCCTTTAAGGACTAACCATTCATCACGTAAATCTCATATATATATCCCAACCATAATTTAGGCTGCTTGTATGATTTACCACACAAATTTCACCTCTGTACTGTAGCATGACCTGCAGATTAATTTACCTGCAACAAAACCGGACGCACTTTTAAATAAACTTTCAATTACAGCTTATAACTATATGTCATTGGGTGCACCAACTCTGTGCACAGACCTTACAAATACAACATACATTAACCCATTAATCATACCAGAAACAGTTTCATCTTTACCAGAGCGTGACAAAAAATCACACAACATCGCACTTTCAAAGCCACTTTCAAAGCCGTTACTTCACTTGCAAAAACAATATCATATCTTTACATGCCGAAAAACAATTATCACTTAAAACAAAAACTGCATACGAATACCACATACTTAAAACATGCTGGTGACTTTAAAATACAGGTATATAAAATAACATTACCGAATATCTTCTAAAAACGTCTGATTTCCCAGCAGAGAAACAGAAAGAAACAGTTTTACATGTTTACAGCGATACAGACAAGCTCATTTCATCTCGCATACCAGAGATTCACTCCCTTTTTTCCTTTCTCAGAAAAACATCTATTTCATAGCGTACGACATACATATATATATATATATATATATATAAAAAAACACAAGATTAACTTGCCACCAAGTCCAAAATGTATTTTATTCTGAAACCCCGCAAAATGGCCACTTTTGCACGGCTTGGGACAATCATTTTCAAATAACACATTCTGTTTTTGGTTTAAAGTAAATCTGTTACACGCATACCACAGTGAGAACCTACAGACTATCACACATTATGCATCTCAATATACAAAATTTCCTAAATTTCCTTTTCATTACTGCAAGCAAACAAAAAGTCTTACAAACGGAGCTGCTGTAACAGTTTCTTTTCTCTTTTTTTTTTTTTTTCTGATCTATGTGCGCGCTCAGTGGTGGCCCCCCTTCTTTGCCTGCTACATTTTTTAACACAGAGATTTCTCTATTTATCACACAGCAGTACTCACTGACAGTGTTTTAACAATATTTCTGTCTTTTGCAGAAACTATTAACTCTTCTTTTCTTTTACATTATACATGTAATTTTCTCTGTGCATTCTTATCTATAAGCAGTTCCCATTTCTCAACACAATAATAGCCACAATAATAACATGCACAGCCACTTAATATTTTCTACGCACAGCATCATTTTATATAGCAGCAAAAGCAAGCATCAGATATCAACATGTGCTTCAGGTGGGTAACAAAACTCTATTATGGGAATGAATATGGGAAACTTTAACACACATGAGACTCACTCACTGCCACCTTTCCCGGGGGAGCTTATCTTAAAATATTTTTCCGTCAACTGGCATTCATATATTTCTTGCGCGCTTATCACAGACAGGACTCACAATACCTGTCGTATCCCAGCACAGGACTCTACACCTGTCTGGAGGGGTATCACAACTGCCGGCAGGACTATAACCTCCGCAAACCTGTGCTTCAACCACAGGAACCCCTTTAACCCTTTATCATATATTATCAACACCTATTACCAGACTAAATTTAGGTTCAGATTCACAGAAGGAAAGCATGGTACAAGCACTCATACCCACGGCGAATCCCACAAACTGACATCAAAATTGTTAGGTGTCTCCCCAGGGGGGTAAGTGTCAGGTCAGGCCGAAGCCACGGGGACAGTGGACCACCTGAGGCATATGTAGATTATCTGATAAGGGCCCCTTAGAATGACTCAGACCACGCAGCAATATGATCTAAAGCCAATTCTGTTTATTGCACAGTGCAAGCATTTCTTATAACAGCATACAGGGTTAAGGGGATGACACGTTAGGACCGCGTCATCTTACACAGTTATACAGAGCAAAGTACAATGTGAAGCTGGAAAATGAGTTTCTCATAACAAGAATTACATAGTCATAATAGGCTAACATCTGCGGAGACAACAAGGTTTCTGAACCACCTTATTGACATTATCTTATTCTTGGCGTACAGCCAGAGTACATTGACAAGGCCGAATAGCTAAGGAAACTATCATAACATGCACATAGTTCGCCCTACATAATAACCCAGTATAATAAAGTTTAATCATTACAAAATGGCTACTAGGAACAAGATGGCTGCGAGGAACAAGATGGCTGCCATCAGGTTCATATTACCCCTAACACCCATCTTCGCATCAAAACATAATCCAATTGCACGCTGACCGCAGTCCACTCTTTTAAATACTTAGGTATGCTGTTAGACCCCAATCTTTCTTTTGGCCTCCACATAGAAAAACTTGCATCTAAACATTATCCAAAACTAGGTGCCCTGTACAGAAACAAATCTTGCCTCAGCCCTACAGTAAAGGAAAAGATTGTACAGCAAATGCTGATGCTTATCATGGATTATGGGGACGTAGTATATGCACCTGAACTGCAAACTCACCTTAATAAACTTAATACATTGTATAACTCATTCTGCCGCTTTGTGCTACAATGTAACTACAGAACCCACCATTGTGACATGCTAAAAGAACTAAACTGGCTGATGCTGGAATCCAGACGCTCCCTCCATATTTCCTGCCTTGTGTTTAAGAGCCTTTCTGGGAAGCTCCCACCCTACCTGAACAGAATGATCTCCCCAGCTATTCCCACCTCCTATAACCTCCGATCCAATACCAGCACAATATTTAGCTTTCCTCAATACAAAAAGAAAGCAGCTCGATCCTCCTTTTCCTACCAAGCGCCACAGTTATGGAGTGACTTCCCACATACTTTCAAACCTTCCCCAAGCCTAATATCCTTTAAGAGATCCCTCTCTACATATCTCAAAACAGAATGTGCCTGTCATGGTTGATTAAATATTTCCTACCTGTTCTATGTTAAATGTTTGCATATATTGTGTATTAATATTGTTTTTGCATTTTATTGTACCCTATTGTATCAATGCAATGTTTTGTGGTCCCAGGACATACTTGAAAACGAGAGAAATCTCAATGTATCCTTCCTGTTAAAATATTTTATAAATAAATAAATGAAGATAGAAAATTGGGTTCAGTGTCCCTTTAAGTTATGACAAGCACATTAGTGCCTTCTTATTTTTGCAGTCAGCTCAGGGGCGGAACTACCATTAGTGCAGCAGGTGCGGTTGCTGAAGGGCCCAAGTGCTGTGGGTCCCAATAGCAGCTAGTCTATACTTAAATTTGTGCAGAATGTTTACAATTCTAATGCAGGAGAGACTTTTATTAGTGCAGGATGCAGGTCTGTCAGTGCTTTCATTCATGCATCCTCCAAATCATTATACAGAGCAGCATGTATATTATTGTTATCACTTACTACTGAGTTACCTTTGGGGGCCCCCAAAAACGTTTGCACCAGGGTCCTCTATTGGGTAGGTCCGCTACTGAGTCAGCTTATGTAAATGTATGGATATAACCTGGTGATCAGATCTTTTTCTGCTTCCTAAATTCCCTGAGTATTGCCTGTGTTAGCCATTGGATAGATAAACTGATTAATCAGCGTATATCTGAGTTTTTTATAATCAACAAGTGTCCTGTGAAATACATGTGAACATATATTTTTTTTTATCCAGAAACCCTTGACAATAGGAAGAAGTTGTGCGGAAATTAGATTAACTATATGTAATTTGTATGTTAGTGAACCTCACCCGTGTGAGCCTTGTGTCAGCAAAAATCTTTAATGTCTTTTTTTCATCATGTAAAATGCAACATTTCACAAATTAAAATGGAATAAAAAAAGCCACACTCGTTTTACAGAGGTTTTAGCATGACAGAACTTTTCAAAGCTGCAAGGTGATACTCTTAAACCCACCAATAAATGACCCCTAACATAATTGGCATTTTTGTAGTGATACTGGCCTCTCTTTCAACCGATTAGAGTTTGCTGTGCAAATACATTTTAGCTTTCCTTTCCACTCTTTTGCAATCCATTTAGGCAGTTTTTCTAATTCAAATGGTGGCTATTCAAGTTGTGTATATGAAATAACTGGAAATCTGGTTAAATATGCAAAAACTATGAATGAATTCAGTGGCTTTTAAAATTATTTTACAGGAGTTTTCAGTGACATTTATGAAAACTAAAGTCAATTTGAAAGTAAAACATGATATCTAATTAATTCAGAATTAATAATATCTGCCTTATGTGTATGAACGCAGAATTTCTTTCATTTAACAATTCCATATAATTTTCTATAATGTTGTTATAAATATTTATAAACTTGCAAATAATAAATGCACTCATAAATGAATATTCTGATCTTTTAGTTGTATAAAGTTTTTAATACTTAAAGGGACAGTAAAGTAAAAAAAAACTTTCATGATTTAAAGGCATGTAATTTTAAACAACTTTCCAATTTACTTTATTACCAATTGATTTGTTCTCTTTGTATTCTTAGTTGAAACCTAAATCTAAGAGGTTCATATTCTAATTTCTTAGGCCTTGAAGACTGAAAGCATTTTGACAGTTGTTCACCACTAGAGGGCATTAGTTCATGTGTTTAATATAGATAGCATTGAGCTCAAGCACGTGAAGCTCCTAGGAATCAGCACTGATTGGCTAAAAATGCAAGTCTGTCAAAAGAACTGAAATAAGGGGGCAGTTTGCAGAGGCATAGATACAAGGTAATCACAGAGGTAAAAAGTATATTATTATAACTGTGTTGGTTATGCAAAATTGGGGAATGGGTAATAAAGGGATTATCTACCTTTTTAAACAAAAAAAATCTGGTGTTTACTGTCCCTTTAAAAGGACAGTGTAGTGGGGCAAGTGATACATTTTGTTTACATCCGGCTAGATTACGAGTCGCCGCCACTATATTAAATGTATTAACCCCTAAACCTAAGTCTAACCCTAACAACCCCCTAACGATTAAATGACAGTACCTTTAAGTGACGTCATCCAAGATGGTGTCCCTTCAATTCCGATTGGCTGATAGAATTCTATCAGCCAATCGGAATTAAGGTAGAAAAAATCATATTGGCGGATCCAATCAGCCAATAGGATTGAGCTTGCATTCTTTAGGCTGATTTAATAGAATGCGAGCTCAATCCTATTGGCTGATTGGATCAGCCAATAGGATTGAACTTCAATCCTATTGGCTGATTGCATCAGCCAATAAGATTTTTTCTACCTTAATTCCGATTGGCTGATAGAATTCTATCAGCCAATCGGAATTGAAGGGACGCCATCTTGGATGACGTCACTTAAAGGTACCGTCATTTAGTTGTCGGATCAAGAAAGAAGAGGATGCTCCGCGTCGGATGTCTTGAAGATGGACCCACTCCACTCCGGATGGATGAAGATAGAAGATGCCGTCTGGATGAAGATTTCTGCCTGTCTGGAGGACCAGTTCGCCCGGCTTCGTTGAGGACTTCGGCCTGATTGGGTGAAGACTTCTCAAGGTAGGGTGATCTTCAAGGGGTTACTGTTAGGTTTTATTAAGGGTGGATTGGGTGGGTTTTAGAGTAGGGTTGGGTGTGTGGGTGGTGGGTTTTAATGTTGGGGGGTATTGTATTTTTTTTTACAGGTACAAGAGCTGATTATTTTGGGGCAATGCCCCGCAAAAGGCCCTTTTAAGGGCTATTTGTAATTTAATATAGGGTAGGGAATTTTATTATTTTGGGGGGCTTTTTTATTTTATTAGGGGGATTAGATTAGGTGTAATTAGTTTAAAAAACTTGTAATTATTTTATTATTTTCTGTAATTTAGTGGGGGATTTTTAACTTTAGTTTATTTTAGTTAATTGTAATTAATTTAATTTAATTTAGGTAATTAATTTAATTATAGTGTAGTGTTAGGTGTAATTGTAACTTAGGTTAGGTTTTATTTTACAGGTAAATTTGTACTTATTTTAGCTAGGTAGTTATTAAATAGCTAATATCTACTTAATAACTATTGTACCTAGTTAAAATAAATACACAGTTGCCTGTAAAATAAAAATAAACCCTGAGATAGCTACAATGTAACTATTAGTTATATTGTAGCTATCTTAGGGTTTATTTTATAGGTAAGTATTTAGTTTTAAATAGGAATAATTTAGTTAATTATTGTAATTTTATTTAGATTTATTTAAATTATATTTAAGTTAGGGGGTGTTAGAGTTAGGGTTAGACTTAGATTTACGTGTTAATATATTTATTATAATGGCGGCGACGTTGGGGATGGCAGATTAGGGGTTAATAAATGTAGTTAGGTTGCGGCGACATTGGGGGTGGCAGATTAGGGGTTAATAAATATAATGTAGGTGTCTGCGATGTTGGGGGCAGCAGATTAGGGGTTCATAAGTATAATGTAGGTGGCGGCGGTGTCCAGAGCGGCAGATTAGGGGTTAATAATATAATGCAGGTGTCTGCGATGTCGGGTCAGCAGATTAGGGGTTAATAAGTGTAAGATTAGGGGTGTTTAGACTTGGGGTTCATGTTAGGGTGTTAGGTGTAGACATAAAATGTATTTCCCCATAGGAATCAATGGGGCTGCGTTAGGAGCTGAACGCTGCTTTTTTGCAGGTGTTAGGTTTTTTTTCAGCCGGCTCTCGCACGAGCACGTTTAGCCAGCTCACCGCTACCGTAAGCAGCGCTGGTATTGAGGTGAGATGTGGAGCAAAATTTTGCTCTCCGCTCACTTTTCTGCGGCCAAAGCCGGGTTTAAAAAAAACGTAATACCAGTGCTGTCTGTAAGTGAGCGGTGAGCATAAACTGCACGTTAGCCCCGCACAGCTTTACCGACAAAACTCGTAATCTACCCGATAGCTTTTCTGTAGCCATTACTGCAGTATTGAAATGTGCATTATAGATAGATAAACAGATTTAACATGAATTGCTTTTTATGGATAAAACCTCCCATAACGCAAAATATTGAACTTAATGCAGCTAGTGGAAAAATAATTAATAACCTGTTTCTGTTTTTATTGGATTTGAATAACTTTGAATATGAAAACCACAAAAAAGCCATGCAAGACACTAAAGGATTGGAAGACACCCACTGTGTAAATGTGCTGTAAATTGACCTATTCATGCATGTAAACATTTAAATAAAATCATTATACATTTGGTTTGGATTGAATTTTCAATAAAATAATTGTGCATAGTAAAAATAATTTATAATACACTGTCTTTATTTGTTTTATGTTAAGACAAGGATTGTATACAATTACATACATATATATTTATCTATTTGTACATATGGTTGTGGGCACACACACATATTTATGTGGGTACACATATTACAATTCAGTATTAGTTTTAATTGACGGGAATAGTTTTGTGCATAATCCTGGAGCGACCAATGTATTTCATTTTTAAGCATTAAATATCTTTACACTTATTCACATTGTATCACAGCAATTATATTATTTAGCTAGTTTGTTGTGATATATTAATTTATGGCACATTGCACTTTTATACAAGTAGATAGCATCTTACACAGTGTAATTTCTACTCATACCCTATTGGTGACTAACACACATGGGCGGTAACTACAGAGTTTCCTTTTTCTTAATGATCGCGTAGAGCCGAGCACACATGGTCTCTAGCGGTCAGGTGACCACACGTCACTATTTGTTGATATTCATAGCTGCAGGTAACTGGAATCATGTGACCACATGTCACTTCCGGTTATCCCACAGTGAGGAGCATCGTACATTACTTTGAATGCTTGATGACTCAAATACAATCCCCCCAAATGGAGGCTTATCATTGGTTAATTACGAAACACATGTTAGGTTTGTTTACTTTCACAGCAATACACGGCAATGCACATTAGTTACGATCGGCACTATCCAACTTAGATCGGAGTATGCACTTTAAACACAAATTACTTATAACACGATAATCATGGTTACTTGTTTATTATATTTATTAGTAGATATAGATTATCATAAATTTATTCCTAATCACAGCAGCAACTGGGTGGAGTAGGAAAGGAAGGATCCTATTGGACATTGTTTGGGAAGGAAGGGGAGGGACATTTGTTCATGAGGTTACTGAGCCCTATTTAAAGGGTAACGTTACACATATAGAGTATACAAGCCTGAGGAAACGGGGTTCTCCCGAGAAACGCGTAGCTACTATACTTTTATTAGGAGATTGATATCCACACAACCCAGCTGTAAATTGTTATACCTTTGGTATTTTTATTCTGTATAATAAAATACTAATTTTAACTTTTACATCAGTCTGGCGTTGGTGTGTTTGTCTCCTTATCAGTAACCTTAGGGCATTTCAGCCCATCTCTCCATTCCACCTGCAGTTTCAGTTGAAGGGAAGGATTGCCATTGGGTATTATTCAGAAGCCCTGCAGGCAGAAAAATTCCAACACTGCACACATCCGGTGGGGATCTTCCGCACAGCCAGCTGGTTTGCTGTAGATACCAGCTTGCTCCTGTTGGCACAATAGAGTGCCGCCAATTTTGTGAGTACCCTTAATCTGCTGCTATTTGGATTTTTTTTTTTTTACCTACACATGTGGCGCCTCTGTTTTTGTTTTTGTCTTAACATCATAGAAGTACATCATCCCCTTGGGTGACGACAGAGAGTGGCCTATCAAGTTCTGGGACGTCTGAGGATACCTGTTGGACTTAACATATCTGGCTTGTCTAATCTATCTAACTATCCATTTTATTGTGTATTATTTTATTGTATATTATTTTTATTTGCACATACAGGGATTTTTATATATTATACTGTGTTTATATATTTATATCTTTAGCGCCTCTTATAGAAGCCCAGTGATTTACATCACGGTTGCTTCTTTATTTGTTTTTAGTATACTTGTTTTTAGTTTGATAAGAGAGCTGCTGATCCTTAGTTGCTACCACCATGAAAGAGCGTTAAGGAGACAAAGCACCACGCAGGGTGATAGCAACTTAGGTATTATTGTGGATCCTGCTACCAATGCAAGTATAGAGAGTCTCTTCACAAAATTGGAAGATTTACTCAAAAATGAAAACAGGCATTGGTGGGATCTAGATTGTCTCAAAAAATACAAACAAAAGAAACAGATCCCCCGGGGTCTACGTATTTTCAAGAATTGTTCTTTTAAAAATAACCCTGAACTTTTAACTAAGTGGTACAACATTTTAGATGAATGTTCTTTCAATTTAATTGATTTGCTCATATCCCATAGACAACAACTGGTTGATGAGGTTGGTTTAGAAATAGATACTATCTAGAAAGAACTGGAAGGGTTTAAAGAACATCCGGAATATCACAAACTCAACACCCAAACTATAAAATCGGTTGATGAGTATCAGACAGGAATTATTAATAATAAAAATAACAAATTAAAGAGAGACGAGGAAGATTATAGTAAAGGAGATGTTTACACTTTCAATAGAACTAAACCCAATAAAGCAAATGATTGGACTGTAGTTCAACATCACAAAAATAAAAATAAGAATAATCATAATTACAAGCCATATCCTTATACTGATAGGAACAATATGCATAATACCAATCGTTCTAATTTCTACCATCACGATCTACAGTATTCACATGAGAATCAGAATAGGGGTTTTAGTGGAAATTCCCATATAGGAGGTCACCAATTCAAACCGACCCATTCAGACAGAGATTACAGAGGAACATCACAATATCAGGAACACCACAACCCCAACCATATCCCTATTCACAATAGATTCCAGGTTCTCAACCCTGGACAGGATAGTGTTTTTGATCATCCTGGAGGGGAAAGACCCTCCACATCCACATCCAGGGCTATTAATACTCCATCCACATCCACTGGGGCTTTTTTCGAGAACCCCAATTTAGCACCCTTATGGAGGAGACCGAACCCCTCCACAAATCAAAAGAAAAGACCTTTCCCAAACGGGGAAGGAGAGGGAGAGGGAAAACCTACCAAAAAGAAAAACTCCAAAAACTAAGAAAGGGCATATTTAATCTCTCATCCCATACACTCACCAATGACGAAGTGAGAGTTTTGGGAAGAGGTCTTTCATATTGCCCTCCAAACCCCCATAATATTTTTGAGCTTTTTGTTGATCTCAATAAGTACACTCGCAAACTGTCTATGCAGAGATATTTTGCGATTAAAGCCTTGAGAAAGCAAAATACAGAAGGCTAACTTATATTATTAATTCAGATCAAACAAAAGATCCTTCAACTGTTCTTTTTTATGACTCCAATTTATTAATGGAGGAACTTTTTGAGGGGATAGTACATACCTCTCTGGCACCTCCTTCTACTTTCAACCCTCCCAAGGAGGAAGTCTCTTATGTTGACCTTTACCAACAATTGGTTTTGACCTTGAATCTATGCCGAAAAGAATTATGGGAAAAAAGAAGACTTGGCCTAATGAAGCCAGGGCCCTTAGAAGTCTGATGGATGACCAAAATTTGGTCATCCGTCAGGCTGACAAGGGAGGCGGTATAGTTCTTCAAAATTACTCTGATTATGTGAAAGAAGCTTGTCGCATTTTGGACGATACTGATTATTACATAAAACTACCATATGATCCCACTAAAGAGTATATGATAACTCTAAATGCCTTATTGGAATTAGGCACCACTTCTAAGATTCTGACAAAAAAAGAAAAAAGATATCTTACCCCGGACCACCCCAGCATACCATACTATTACCATCTCCCCAAACTGCACAAAAATGAAAAAGTGCCCCCAGGTAGGCCGATTATAGCAGGCATGAATAGTATTACCGACAAATTGTCGGAATACATTGATATCTACCTCCAGAGGTATGTTATTAATTTACCATCTTATATTAAGGACACCAAAGACCTGCTTAATAAACTTTCTCTTATTAAATTGGAAAAAGGCAAGAACTACCTTTGGCTGTCCTGTGATGTTGGATCACTCTATTCGAATATATCACATGACTTGGGTGTATTTACCACAAAGATATATTTGGATAGAGATCTATATATGCCCAATGTTCAAAAGGATTATATAATTTCACTCATTAATTTTATTTTGAAACACAATTATTTTCAGTTTTTGGACACTTTTTATTTACAGATTAAGGGAACGGCCATGGGCACCAGATTTGCCCCTAGTTTTGCAAACCTATTTATGGGTTATTATGAAGATCTTTATATATACAATTCGCAATGGAGGGGCAATCTGGTGTTCTATGGCCGATATATAGATGATCTTATTTTTATTTTTGATGGCACGGAGTCAGAAGCTCTGGGGTTTGTTTCACACTTGAATGAAAATGATATGGGTATAGGGTTCACCCACAATTTACAAAAGAATAGTATTGAGTTTTTGGATGTAGTCCTTGCTTGGGACCAGAAAGACAATATATCTACCTCTACTTTTTTTAAAAAAGTAGATTGTAATAATTTCTTGCATTTTTCTAGCAACCACCTGACAAAGTGGAAAACCAATATTCCATTTAGTCAGTTTTGCAGATTACGTAGGAACTGTAGTTCAACAGAGCAATATAATCAGCAATCTATCATCCTTAAGCGTAGGTTTTTAGAAAAGGGATACCCTTCTGAACTCATTATTAGGGGCTATGAGAGAGCTAGGGATCTCAATAGAGATCAGTTATTATCATCTGTATCATCTAAAGAGAGTGACAAGGAGGGATTCTCAAATAAACAACCTTTATTTGTGACCCAATATAACTCTAATCACAAAATTATTAATAAGATACTGAAAAAACACTGGCCAATCCTCCTAAAAGATCCTTTTTGAAAAAGCTCTCCCATCCCAACCCAAACTAGTTTTTAAAAGAGCACCAACTTATAAACAGAAATTGGCCCCCAGTAAGGTGGTGATGTCCAAAAGGAAACCTATTAATACTGCTAGATCGGGAGACAGGTCCCACAATAATCATATCTTTAACAGGATAGGAGCTTTTAGATGTGATATAACACACGGATGTGGTAACATAGTATCTCACAATACAGGGGAAAGGGTCCCCATAAAAAGCCGACTATCATGTGACTCCATCTACGTAATCTATGTACTGTCCTGCAAATGTGGGATGCAGTACATAGGTAGGACCTGTAGGAAGATCAGAACCCGTTAGAGTGAACACCTGAGAAATATAAAATCAAAATCTCCAAAACACAGTGTTTCAAGACATATGTGTGATAAATATATCCCAGGGAAATGTTCCTTCAAAATTACACCATTAGAAGGGATTCCACAAAGCAATCTGTATAATAGGTTTTCCAAACTGAGACAAAGGGAAACCTATTGGATAAACAAATTCAATAGTTTATTCCCCACAGGTCTCAACGAAGTTATAGATTCTGCAGCATTTTTGTAAATATATATTAGGGTCTATAGGATAGGGTCATATGTGATTAATTTGATGTTTAAAGTATTATGTTTATATAATTCTTTCAGAATCATGTTTATTTGTTACCTGGATTAATTATATGCTTAAGTATATGTTTATATTATTGTTTTTATGGAATCATGCTTATTTACTCTCTGGAATTTCCTCACCCACTTGTTGCTGTTGGTATTTTGACATTTTCCCCCTATTAGATTAATTTTTACACCAAATTATGGAACACTTCTAATACATTATTCTTTCTCATTACAATAACATTTGAACACTAGAGATCACACTACACTCTAAACACATATATATAATACACATATATTTATAGCTTAATTCGTTGTTCATATACATCTTTTCCCTATTATACACCAAATTCACTTTTCGCCGCAGGATTGTATACAATTACATACATATATATTTATCTATTTGTACATATGGTTGTGGGCACACACACATATTTATGTGGGTACACATATTACAATTCAGTATTAGTTTTAATTGACGGGAATAGTTTTGTGCATAATCCTGGAGCGACCAATGTATTTCATTTTTAAGCATTAAATATCTTTACACTTATTCGCATTGTATCACAGCAATGATATTATTTAGCTAGTTTGTTGTGATATATTAATTTATGGCACATTGCACTTTTATACAAGTAGATAGCATCTTACACAGTGTAATTTCTACTCATACCCTATTGGTGACTAACACACATGGGCGGTAACTACAGAGTTTCCTTTTTCTTAATGATCGCGTAGAGCCGAGCACACATGGTCTCTAGCGGTCAGGTGACCACACGTCACTATTTGTTGATATTCATAGCTGCAGGTAACTGGAATCATGTGACCACATGTCACTTCCGGTTATCCCGCAGTGAGGAGCATCGTACATTACTTTGAATGCTTGATGACTCAAATACAATCCCCCCAAATGGAGGCTTATCATTGGTTAATTACGAAACACATGTTAGGTTTGTTTACTTTCACGGCAATACACGGCAATGCACATTAGTTACGATCGGCACTATCCAACTTAGATCGGAGTATGCACTTTAAACACAAATTACTTATAACACGATAATCATGGTTACTTGTTTATTATATTTATTAGTAGATATAGATTATCATAAATTTATTCCTAATCACAGCAGCAACTGGGTGGAGTAGGAAAGGAAGGATCCTATTGGACATTGTTTGGGAAGGAAGGGGAGGGACATTTGTTCATGAGGTTACTGAGCCCTATTTAAAGGGTAACTTTACACATATAGAGTATACAAGCCTGAGGAAACGGGGTTCTCCCGAGAAACGTGTAGCTACTATACTTTTATTAGGAGATTGATATCCACACAACCCAGCTGTAAATTGTTATACCTTTGGTATTTTTATTCTGTATAATAAAATACTAATTTTAACTTTTACATCAGTCTGGCGTTGGTGTGTTTGTCTCCTCATCAGTAACCTTAGGGCATTTCAGCCCATCTCTCCATTCCACCTGCAGTTTCAGTTGAAGGGAAGGATTGCCATTGGGTATTATTCAAAAGCCCTGCAGGCAGAAAAATTCCAACACTGCACACATCCGGTGGGGATCTTCCGCACAGCCAGCTGGTTTGCTGTAGAATACCAGCCTGCTCCTGTTGGCACAATAGAGTGCCGCCAATTTTGTGAGTACCCTTAATCTGCTGCTATTTGGATTTATTTTTATTTTTTTTACCTACACATGTGGCACCTCTGTTTTTGTTTTTGTCTTAATATCATAGAAGTACATCATCCCCTTGGGTGACGACAGAGAGCGGCCTATCAAGTTCTGGGATGTCTGAGGATACCTGTTGGACTTAACATATCTGGCTTGTCTAATCTATCTAACTATCCATTTTATTGTGTATTATTTTATTGTATATTATTTTTATTTGCACATACAGGGATTTTTATATATTATACTGTGTTTATGTATTTATATCTTTAGCGCCTCTTATAGAAGCCAGTGATTTACATCACGGTTGCTTCTTTATTTATTTGTTTTATACCTGTTTTTCAGGTGATTTAACTCTGAAACTTGAGAGGCTGTAGTTAATTCTTTGGGATCTGAACAATGAGGCTAAAACATTTCATTAGAGTGATTAAGCAATTCAAGGCTTATGTCCCTGGGCAGCAAAACAATGCAAATCCTGTTAACAAAAGGACATCTTAAATTACATTTCTATTATTGTGCAAATCTTTAGTATTGACATTGATGATATATTCTAAACACTTTTTTTTGCATTTATAAAAATTATATTATAGGCCCTTTAAACTCGATAAAAATATAATAATAAATATAAGTGTATAGATAGAAACTTTTTATTATACAAAATAAAAAGAATATCACAGTAATGATTTTTTATCTCTATAATATAAATACATTTTCTAAATCTGTGGATCCCTTCTCCTCTAAATGTATTAATTAAAAGTACATGGAAAAGTTGTGTAATATAAAATGTTCAATTATGTGGGGTCAAATAACTTTGCATATTTAGGTTGTCATTGTTTTGACTCAGTAAAGTCAAAAGACAGCTTAAATGGATTGGATAGAGCATAGTAAATAACTTTTCCAATTTACTTTTATCATCAATTTTGCTTAGATCTCTTAGTATACTTACTCTTAGAGTAATTCTAGGTGAGCTCAGGAGTGTGCACATCTCTTTTGCCATCTGGCTGCAGTATTTGCAACAATGTTTATAGCAATATTATATATAGTTGCAAACACTGCAGCCATAGAATGATACAGACACTCTGAGCCAAATTACAAGGTTAATGTTTTTACACAAGCTATATTGTCTTTTCGCGAGCAGATTTAAATACACTGATATTACAAATTGAGCAAAATCGTGATTTAACTTTGGTTAAAGGGCCATAATACCCAAATGTTTAAACACTTGAAAGTGATGCAGCATAGCTGTAAAAAGCTGACTAGAAAATATCACCTGAACATCTCTATGTAAAAAAGAAAGTTATTTTACCTCAAAAGTTCCTTAGTAGCCACATCCCATTGTAAAGGATTTCTAAGCAGTATATTAATATGTCTGTCCCGGGACAGCTAAGGGGATGAGCCTCGTGCACTCTCATATTATTTCCCTATTCAGGTTAAAGGAAGCTTACTATGAAATCTCATGAGAGTTAAGTGAAATCTCATGAGATCACAGTAAAAGAATTCATGACCTCAGCACTGCTGATGCTGATTGGCTGCTGTTCATTTCTTCATTTTTTTATTTTTTTTACCTGCAGCTGGGAGCAGCTGAGTATAACATTTTACACAGAACTTACTCTGCTGAGCTGAGGAGATTGTGAGGTAAAATATCTTCCTTTTTTACATAGAGATGCTCAGGTGATATTTTCCTGTCAGCTTTTTACAGTTATACTGCATCAGTTTCAAGTGATTTAGCATATGAGTATTATATCCCTTTAACTGTTTTCCGAAACTAAAAAGTGGCAGAAAACACATAAAAAAATACATTACAAAGTACACGTACACTCATAATAACACTATCTAATAACAAATATTAAAAAAAAATATTGCACAAAAAAGTTATTAGTTGTTAGGGGGGAAAAAAGCCGGAAAAGTACTTTAACATAGAGATACATACAGATAAATTATTAAAGATGTATTTTTATGCATATAGATATTTAATAAGTATTTACTGTAAATATTTTCACTTTCCAATGTTCTACACATAGCAGAATATGTTCTATGTATTTCTAAAAAAATATTCGCATATACATCAGTATATATCTATACCTATATATAATCATCTCTCTCTCTCTCTCTCTCTCTCTCTCTCTCTCTCTCTCTCTATATATATATATATATATATATATATATATATATATATATACATATATATATATATATATATAGGTATAATATATATTTGCTTAAAAAACACCAGATATATGTAGAAATATGTAATTTTGAATAAATAGAACATATTCCATTATGTTAAGAACAATAAAATAATGAATATTCATATTTTAATGTCCGGTTAGCGCAATTGCGAAAATGCTATAGTGTTTGCGCAAGAGAGTGGGTGTTAAAGGGACAGTCTACACTAAAATTGTTATTGTTTAAAAAGATAGATAACGCCTTTACTCCCCATTCCCCAGCTTTGCACAACCAACATTGTTAGATTAATATATTTTATAACATTTAAACCTCTAAATTTCTTCCTGTTTTAATGGCTTTATAGACAGCCTCTTAATAACATGCTTTTGTATTTGCTTTTCACAACAGAAGACCGATAGTTCATGTGGGCCATATAGATAACAATGTGTTCACGCCCGATAAGTTATTTAAGATTTAGAACAAAACAGTACTAAATGCAAGTCAATAGATAATAAATAATCACAGTCATGTGATCAGGGGGCTGTCAGAAGATGATTAGATAAAAGGTAATCACAGAGGTAAAAAGTAAATTAATATAAATGTGTTGGTTATGCAAAACTGGGGAATGGGTAATAAAGGGATTATCTATATTATAAAACAATAGCAATTCTATTGTAGACTGTCCCTTTAAGGTTTTTTTCAACTTTTTTTTTGTCCACTGACTTCTATGGGGAAATGCGAAAACGCAATAGCGATTTTCAACTTTAAGCACGATTTGGGTAACCGCTGAAGAAAAAACTGTTTACTTTCAACTTGATCCTTCAGAGCCGAAACGCGTAGAGAGGAAACCAGTTCCAGCATTCAACATTATCACACATTCACTGGCCAGTAAGCGTGAACTGAAGGACTCCCAGAACCGCTATCATTGGAAGCCAGAAGCACTGCAGGAGCAGGCAAAGGTGGAATCCTTTTTCCGAGTGAGCTGTAGGAGTACTAAAGCCATCGGGCTATCCTTTTTTCTTAAACAAGGGAATTCGAATTCACATGCTCCAAGGAGGAGCAGTAGGGATTGGCTCCCATAAGACCCGACAGTTCCGAGGACGGGGTAATTGTAATGAGTGAGCTCATACGTACATGGTAAGGCACCCACAGATTTCAGGTATACGAACCGGGTAAGTGATTGCCTTAGACACCGTGGTATACACTATTACCCAGGAGGATTTTATACCATTTATTTATTTTATTATCTTATAGACACCTCAAACAAGTCTATCCTACGAACTGCCATAGCTGTCTTTTATTACTCTAAAGGATCGGACTGTATTTGCAAAAAAGTTTATAAAACATTGTATACACAAGGTGTGACTTTTGGATTTAATTATCGACTCAGTTTGTAATTTATCTACAACAGCTGCTACAATTTTGGTCGACGCACTAACTTTTTAGTATTTTTACCATACTTTTTATATTTTTGTTTATTTTTATTTTTACATTTTGTATTCATTTTTTTATCCCATTTTTTCCTCACCCAGTATAGGCTATTGTATTTATTAGTTATGTTTTTAAAGTATCTATCAGAACACCGGTGTTCATTTCATATATTTATATGCATATTGCAGGCTCCTCTACCTATGTCTTTTTAATATTATAATCAATTATTTTTTTCTCAATCCTGCTGTACATATTGTTCTTATGAATGTTATATTGTTACCATGAGCACAACGTTACTTTGAGCATATAGATACTATTTGCATCTTTGCACCCTTAACCCCCAATTGTTGTTGTTTAATTTGTATCCATTATTGACGTACACTAACTATATCACATTATACACAGATTTTGTTTTCTACATGGGACAGATTGCCTAAGACGCCACCTCCACCCTTGTTTCTTTGATTGACCCTGTATTATTGCATTTATTGTGAGGAATGCAATCAGTGAGGTCGGCTATTCTGTTTTTTACTCAACAGTCACTTACACCATCTTTTCTTTGTTATAACTTGTTATACCAGCACAACCTGGCTAGCGTAAACATGAAAATCCTAGCTGAGTTTTGGCTACAGCGAAAATGCAAAATACCATTCTACTTGTAATCTAGCCCTCTGTGTCAGCAGTGTTTGCAATTATTTATAACAATTACTATAGACGTGCATGCTCCTAAACTCACCTAGGATTACTCTTTAAAAAAGGATATCAAGGGAACTAAGAAAAACTGATAATAGAAATATATTTGAAATGTGTTAAAATTGCATGCTCTATCTTAATCAAGAACTTTTAATTTTGTCTTTACTGTCCCTTTTGTGTTTTTTCAATTTGAGCAATTGCACACTGCAGACTCCACAAGCCCTAACCCTGGTGCATATCTCTCCTTTACTGACCTCAGCAGGAAGTGCAAAACGATTATATTTTGCTAACAAAATGTGAAGTCATAGTTAAATTACTGCTTGGGAGCCACAGTCTTAGTCACTAGTGCTAAAATGATGTGATCAAATTGTTAGATCATGTATTTACACAACAATGGCAGTATAATGGGATTATTTTATTAGCATTTTAATAGTATAATTTACTTATGGGTTGTTTCACATTTGAAGCTAAAGACTTTCAATTAAAATTCAGTTTTGACCTGTTTTGACCTCAAACATGTGTCCTAAAATCACTAAAAAATATATTTAAAATGTGCTTTAAACAAAATGCATAAACTTTACTATGCAGTTACAAAATGTTAGAATAGCCTCTTGTTTTAATGTGCTTACATGTATAATAATACCCACATGCAAACAAACTGTGGATTGTGGTGTATAAAAAGTGTGGTTATATTGCCAAAAAAAGCAGAATGATAATACTATTTGTTTGTGGTTTTTTTTAAATGCATATGGTTGGAGGCAAAAGAATGGGGGCAGCGAAGCAGACCTGTAAAGCAAAAAAGTGTCTCCTAATCTGCTTCTGGCGATTTATGGGAGTTACTGTGGCTTTGCGTTGATAGGGCAAGTTTCGAGGGTGGACGCAGCATTTAACTAATTAGGAGCACAATAAATGCTGTACTGTAAGCATTTAGAGTTTGAACAACTATGACAGTGGACGAAGCCTAAAAACGCCGAGAGGGTCTTTTCTCCTTTGGTCGTCTGTGTGTAAACTCAGCTCTCTGCACAGGCGATATCATTCTTGATTCATAGCCCAACAAGACAATCTATGGTAAGCAGATCTATGTTTAATCTTCAAAAGCTATGGCAGGAATTCCTGTAAGCTGTATGTTTAACAGCCTGTAATTGCATTGTAAGAATATACTTGCGCTTTTGAAAACTGGTTCAGCCTTTTCAAACTGAAAATCTGGTTTCACAGTTTACTCGCTAAAAGTTCGGCCTTATCCAGTAAGCGAAAATGATATATATATAAAAAGAAGTATATATTTATGTGAGTTGTGTGTATCTATATCATACCTGCAGCTGCTTTGAAAATGACACAAAATACATTTATTATTATATGACACTTTTAATATATTTCAACACAAACTGGAAGTAGGTCTTTAAACTCTTATTATTAATAATTTAGAATCTGATTTTCTCCCTACTGTAAACTCATTTGTAGTTATTCTTATATAGCAAAGAACATGCTGGTATACAGCTTGTGGGTTTATGTTTCAATTACGATTTCATGTCCACACATGAGAATATGGAATTTTACGAAAATAGTTGAAGATCAATAGTAATGCAGAGAGTGTTTAATGCCATGGATTTGCCTTTCATTAAAATAATTTGGTTGAATTTCATTACAGGCTGGCACAGAAATACACAATTTCAAGAACACTCTAGCCGTGCTGGCTAGGACAATTGATCTTAATTTTTATTAACATATTTGTTTGTTTATATTTATTTTTACCAGATTAGTTTTCATATTTATAGAAAATGTATTTTGTTCACAAACTGTGCACTTTTGCTTTTAATACCTACACCTAATCAGAAGTTTTTTTAATGCTGCATACATTTAGATTTTAATCATACTTAACTTAAAAAAATACTAATTGTCACATTTTCTCTCCTACCTTTGTGTAGTCAGACTATGTGGGAAAGCAACATGTGTTGTCTGCATTGTTCACATGGAAAGAACTTGCTCATGTTTTTCACAGACTATGGCCTACTGCTTCTATAATAAAACAAGCTGGACAAGAAGAACAAGACACATACTAAGCCATGTGCATTACAAAAGTAGGGTGTGGTGACCTTTTTTGCAGATGTTAGTGATAGCACATCTTGCTTGAATTGCCTTACAACTGAAGTGGTGTATAAATGCATATTAAAGGCACAGTTTAAAATATTCCCCCCTTTAATTTGTTCCCAATGATCCATTTTACCTGCTAGTGTGTATATATTTACAAATCACTCCTTTACATTTACCTTTATATCAGCATTTGAAATAGCTGAATTTGCCTGTGGTATCCCTACCTATACTGAAAGGTTCTATATGAAACCCAAAATGTTTCTTTCATGAGTTTGATAGAGAATACAGTTTTAAACAACTTTCCAATTTACTATTTTTATGTAATTTGCTTCATTCTTGTGGTGTCCTTTATTAAAGAAACAATTCAAATGGGTGAGCCAATAACATGAGGCATATATGGGTAGCCACCATCAGCAAGTATGCTTTTCAACAAAGAATATAAAGATAATGAAACAAATTAGTAAATTGGAAACATGACATTTTCTCTATGAATATTTCCTGCCATTTAGTGCTCCAGATGTTTTCCTAGGTATCTCTTCAACAAAGAATATTATGGGAATGAAGCAAATTTGATAATAGAAGTAAATTGGAAACTTTTTAGAAATGGCATGCTCTGTCTGAATCACAAAAGACAATGTTTGGATTTTATATCTCTTTAAAGGGCCAGTCAACACATTAGATTTGCATAATCAACAGATGTAAGATAACAAGACAATGCAATAGCACTTAGTCTGAACTTCAAATAAGTAGTAGATTTTATTATAACAGATTTCAAAGTTATACATATTTCCACTCCCCTTGTACCATGTGATAGCAATCAGCCAATCACAAATGCATATGCGTATAGTCTGTGAAATCTTGCACATGCTCAGTAGGATCTGGTGACTCAAACATTGTAAATATAAAAGACTCTGCACATTTTTTTTAATGGAAGTAAATTGGAAAGTTGTTTAAAATTACATGCTGTATCTGAATCATGAAAATTTAATTTAACCTGAGTGTCCCTTTAAGTATAAGTTATAGAAAAGCTGTGTACACTCCCAGTGGGAGGTAGGAGTGATAAGAAATAACGTTAATTTTCAATTGTTCTCTCTAAGTATGTTGCTATGGTATACAGACAGGGATAATATAAAGAAGCATGTGTGTGTGTACAGAAAGTGATTTCCCTACAAGCTCAATCCATATGAATAAATTGTAGTTACAAAGAACAAAACCAGCTATCTCATATACAAAAATAAACAAAAACAGTTTATCATACATTTTTTTTTCTTTTTGCAGCTTGCATAGGAAGCCATTGGAAACACATTAAAGGGGCAGTGAACACCATTTTTTATTGTTTAAATTATAGATAACCCCTTTATTACCCATTCCCCAGTTTTGCACAGCCAACATGGTTATATTTATTTAGGTATAACCTTGTATCTAACCCTCTTTTGACAGCCCCTTATCACATGGCTATTTATTTATTATTTACAGACTTGCAGACAGACTTGCAGAAATAGATTTGCAGAGTTACCGATGCAGAGAGGGCCACTCTGTGTCTCTCTCTGCATCGGACAGCGGTGGTGCTAATCGTTGGTGGTCGTTATGCCCTTAAGATTGCGCTATTTCTGCATGCCCCACAAGTGGGGCACTGCAGAAATAGATTTGCAGAGTTACCGATGCAGAGAGGGCCACCCTGTGGCCCTCTCTGCATCGGACAGCGGTGGTGCCGATCGTTGGCGGGTGGGAGTGCAAGGAGGGAGGCAGGTGGGTGGCCCATCGCTGGAAGTGAGTGGGAAGGAGGGAGGAAGGGCAATAAGGGGGATCCTATGTGGGATCCATTGTGGGAAAGGGATCTGGGAGGGGGAGTGGGTAGGGTAATGGGGGGGCAACTACATTACAGAAAAAATGGTTAATGGGTTTAAAAATAAAATTAAAATTAATATGCATAAATTGAGGCAAACTGGGTACTGGCAGAGAGCCATTACCTAAGATGGTGGCAAATAGGTAGAGGGGGGAGGGTTAGAGAGCTGTTTGGGGGGGATCAGGGTGGTTGGGGGTAAAAGGGGATCCTACACTGCAAAAATTATAAAAAAAAATTAAATAACATAATTTATGTAAGAACTTACCTGATAAATTAATTTATTTCATATTGGCAAGAGTGCATGAGTTAGTGACGTATAGGATATACAATCCTACCAGGAGGGGCAAAGTTTCCCAAACCTCAAAATGCCTATAAATACACCCCTCACCACACCCACAATTCAGTTTAACGAATAGCCAAGAAGTGGGGTGATAAAGAAAGGAGTAAAAAGCATCAACAAAGGAATTTGGAAATAATTGTGCTTCATACAAAAAAATCATAACCACCATAAAAAGGGTGGGTCTCATCGACTCTTGCCAATATGAAAGAAATGAATTTATCAGGTAAGTTCTTACATAAATTATGTTTTCTTTCATATAATTGGCAAGAGTCCATGATCTAATGACGTATGGGATAGCAATAGGCAAGATGTGGAACTCCACGTAAGAGTCACTAGAGAGGGAGGGATAAAATAAAAAACAGCCATTTTTTGCTGAAAAAATTAATCCACAACCCAAAATATAAGTTTATTCTCATAAATGAAAAGGAAAACATAAAACATAAGCAGAAGAATCAAACTGAAACAGCTGCCTGAAGAACTTTTCTACCAAAAACTGCTTCTGAAGAAGCAAATACATCAAAACGGTAGAATTTAGTAAATGTATGCAAAGAAGACCATGTTGCTGCTTTGCAAATCTGATCAACTGAAGCTTCATTCTTAAAAGCCCACGAAGTGGAGACTGATCTAGTAGAATGAGCTCTAATTCTCTGAGGTGGGGCTTAACCCAACTCCAAATAAGTTTGATGAATCAAAAGCTTTAACCACGATGCCAAGGAAACGGCAGAAGCCTTCTGACCTTTCCTAGAACCAGAAAAGATAACAAATAGACTAGAAGTCTTCCTGAAATCTTTAGTAGCTTCAACATAATATTTCAAAGCTCTTACCACATCCAAAGAATGTAAGGATCACTCCAAAGAATTCTTAGGATTAGGACACAAGGAAGGGACAACAATTTCTCTATTAATGTTGTTAGAATTCACAACCTTAGGTAAGAATTTAAATGAAGTCCGCAAAACCGCCTTATCCTGATGAAAAACCAGAAAGAGCAGCTAATTCAGAAACTCTTCTAGCAGAAGAGATGGCTAAAAGGAACAACATTTTCCAAGAAAGTAGTTTAATGTCCAAAGAATGCATAGGATCAAATGGAGGAGCCTGTAAAGCCTTCCAAACCAAATTAAGACTCCAAGGAGGAGAGATTGATTTAATGACAGGTTTGATACGAACCAAAGCCTGTACAAAACAGTGAATATCAGGAAGCTTAGCAATCTTTCTGTGAAATAAAACAGAAAGAGCAGAGATTTGTCTCTTCAAGGAACTTGCAGACAAACCCTTATCCAAAGAAACTGTAAAATTCTAGGAATTCTGAAAGAATGCCAAGAGAATTTATGAGAAGAACACCATGAAATATAAGTCTTCCAAACTCGATAATAAACCTTTCTAGAAACAGATTTACGAGCCTGTAACATAGTATTAATAACTGAGTCAGAGAATCCTCTATGACTAAGCACTAGGTGTTCAATTTCCATACCTTCAAATTTAATGATTTGAGATCCTGATGGAAAAAGGACCTTGAGACAGAAGGTCCGGCCTTAATGGAAGTGGTCAAGGTTAACAACTGGACATCCGAACAAGATCCGCATACCAAAACCTGTGAGGCCCTGCTAGAGCCACCAGCAACACAAACGATTGCTCCATGATTATTTTGGAAATCACTATTGTAAGAAGAACTAGAGGCAGGAAAATATAAGCAGGTTGATAAGTGTCAACGCATCCACTGCTTCTGCCTGAGGATCCCTGGACCTGGACAGATACCTAGGAAGTTTTTTGTTTAGATGAGAAGCCATCAGATCTATTTCTGGAAGACCCCACATCTGAACAACCTGAGAAAACACATCTGGATGGAGGGACCACTCCCCCGGATGTAAAGTCTGACGGCTGAGATAATCCGCTTCCCAATTGTCTATACCTGGGATATGAATCGCAGAAATTAGACAGGAGCTGGATTCCACCCAAACAAGTATCTGGGATACTTCTTTCATAGCTTGGGGACTCTGAGTCCCACCCTGATGATTGACATATGCCACTGTTGTGATATTGTCTGTCTGAAAACAAATAAATGGTTCTCTCTTCAACAGAGGCCCAATCTGAAGAACCCTGAAAATCGCACAGAGTTCCAAAATATTGATTGGTAATCTCGCCTCTTGAGATTTCTAAACTCTTG